>NW_026860977.1:0-32442 GCF_026571515.1 Ruditapes philippinarum
ACGGCCGTCCGATAAACGGATTTTTTGCAAAAGCCGCACGGCTATGTGGTAAATGAATTATTCATTAAGAATGAAAACCGATGATAACTTTGTAGTGTTTGGTATTTTGTTATTGTTTCCAAAAGTTACACATTGGCTTTGTAGACAATCTTTTGCTTCTTTTGCTATTTGGCAATTGTTATAATTGCAGTTATTTAGTATTTTGTATGGAAGTCAAAATACTCTTTTTTTATTTAACTACCTTTACGACACATAAATTCAGTGCTATTTTCTTCAGTTATGCTCTAAATCCACTATTAAAAACAAAATATCCACCCAAATTATCGAGTGTAGCTGATAGAAATACGCATTAAATAAAAGAAAACATTCAAGATGTTTACAAATATACCTCTCGAGACTTTCACGTAGATACAGCATTTAGGGCATTGACCGACTTAATTTTAACATTTCATAACAAAGATATGCGTGCTGTTAATCGTAAACAAGCGTAAAAGTTTAATAAAACTGTTTTGAATTCAAAATTCCAAGTTGTATGCAATATTTTGCCTTAATTTGACACCAATGTTTCCTATTCATACTAACTGTCACGGCCCAATGCAAAATAACAGTAGGTAAATACGTGTTCATATTGCATTGTGATATGTTAATCTTCAAAACTGAATATTTTTATTATTCATGTTATTTACAAAAAATTATTCTGTATGTGAACCAGGTATATGTGATATTTCATGATCATAAAAAACTACAATGCACCTATATATAAGCATATAAGACAAGCCCAATACAAAATTGATTTATCCTTATATTGTAATAAAAAAACAAATTGACTACTGGATAGTTTACAAAAAAAAAACGTTAAGTGTCTTTCATAACTTTCATAACTTTATTTAACCAAGGTACTGCAGAGAAAATTTGAATTAAAATTAAAGAAAACTGTTGCGCAATTTAAAAAATAGTGACGAAAATAGGAACATTTATTACGCCAAGGTTAAAAAGTCCGTACAAGTACTAGTATATAACGCAACTATAGGTAATAGCTTATACATGCGTATGATAAAATATTGTGAAATAATGTGTTCAATTGAATGACATTGATATTAAACGTGATTTAATATATTACCATAAGTAGATACAGAAATGTTTTGTATAAATTTAACAAGGAATGTCGGTTTAAACGATTTCTTTGGTTACTTAAAGCCATGCTTTATTATTGCTTTAACTAACGACACCCGAACCTTTTCTCCTTAATGTTAATGGTCGAGTGGTCAACACGTCGGACTAGTTATCTAAGGCTGGCCGCGTGGGTTCAAATCCCGTCAAGCCTTTATTTCCGTGAGAAAGAAACTTTACACTCATAGCTTAGTGAAAGCTTCCAACAAAATCTAACTAAAATAAAAGTAATTCTCGATTCAAATATCATAATTTCTTAACATTGTAAAAAATTATTCGGCAAATAACCGTTTAAAGTATCGCGACATCTTTTTTATGTGTTTTGTTTACCGTACTTCACTGAAAACAGTCAAAAATAACGCTTATTCTACTGATAAGGCTTATCATTAACAGCATTTTGTGTAAGTTTACGTAAATATTCTATATATCACACATCAAAGAAAGGAAAAAGATACATTTTCATTCGCGCTATATTCTCGTGAAAATATTGAAAATACTCACATCTTAGTGCGATATCCAACATATTCGCTCAAGATAAACAAAAATCCACAATACATTTTTTCAATTTATTTTATAACACAGTTATAACAGTTGTTATATAAAATGATAGAAAAATATAACATGAATTCAAATTACATTTAATTAAATTATGATATGATACATTTGGCACAATATAGTATTTATATATTCAGGCTGCTGCTACAGCAAGTGTTAAGTCGTATTTGTATGTTTCATGTTTTTAGGCGGGGTATGTCCGTACAGTCCCTTGAATTATTTTCCGGCACACTGCACATTTTCTTAGCACTTTCGCACAATCATCGCAAGCTACTAAATGTCCACATGGAAGGAAAACTGTATTTGCATCTTTATCCATACAAACTTTACACATCATTTGTTCTTTCAATAAACGATTTTCTTCTTTCAATGACTGTCTCTCTGGAATAATATAATAAAATAACATATTGAGTTGGTATGTAGAAGTATTGAAAGCTACATCGTTAATGTTGTCTGAACCAAGAATTCAGTATCTATATTGCATTTGGTATCTATATGAAATTTGGAAAAAAGTTGGACAAAATATACCTTCAATGTCTTCTGCTTCCACTGCAGTATTTCCATTGGTGTTATTGGAGGTATTTGATTCGCTCGAAGATGGTACATCTTCCCCGGTACTTCGTGAGTTATTTTGTTCATCTCCTGCTGTCGATGTGTGTGGACTAGTGACGTCAGAGTTTAAATGACAATTGTCTAGGAGATACTCTAGAAGATTTTGCGCCTTGAGAACACCCGATTGACCTGATATTAATAAATGAATAGATGGAAGTTGAATAATTATACTAATCAAAAGTTTTAAATAATTGATTGGCAATTCTTTTTTAATTCTCTATATCAAACAGTGTAGATGAAATAAACATAAACATAGAACGATATAAAGAAGGTATTACCTACTACAAGCCTAGTATGGCGGATAGCATCTTCTATCTGTGTTTGACTGTATCCCATTTTAAATACACGCTTAGCTGCAATACTATTTAGATCTACAATTTCTTGATCTTCTACAATTGTTGTTCGATGAGAATCTAAATCTCTCAATTGCTAAAATTATAAAAATATCTAATTGTTACACCTTGTTCTGTAACTAAAAAGGAAAATAGCTCTTTAGAATTTAAAGAAAAAAAGTTATAATTCATTGTTTTATTCATTTTGTATTTTTGTAAAAACCTTTTAACAAAGTACCTACAAATACTTACAAAATTATTCAGTGTTGGAAATGTCATACTTGACATTTGGCACAAATTAACAAAATCTTCTCCTTTGCATTGTTTTAAGTATGCGCACGCCGGGAACCATCTCGCGTGCTCAATCCAAGGACTGTCTCCGTACGCCCAGTTCTTCATTCCACCGCCACAGAAAAAGCACCTCACTGGATCTTGCATTTCTATAATATATTATAAATGATTTTATAAAGATATCATTGAAGACAAAACTATCTTTTGCATTTTATAAAGTTTAAATATTGAATTAGTACTTACTACCTAGCATTTCATATAAAGAAGATATTTTGGAATCAACGAGGGAATGTGGATAAGCAGTTCGTAAGACAACTCATTAATGAATTTTACTTTGATAAAAGCTAGTAACAGTTAAAAAAGTATTTTAAAAATGTTGTACATTGTATCTTTAATAAAAATGAAAATATTGAAATATGGTCATTTGTATTGATTTATAATCATGGACTGTTTTAATATAAGAAAGGATTCTTACTATACATTTATAACATTGCTTCATTTAAATCAAAATGAACATTTAAATACAACAAGTGTGTAGGAAGACATCCTCACATAATGTAGAAATATACAAAATAAAAGAATAAAGTTTAAACCTTACCAGTGAAAAAAAAATCCGGCTTCTGCTAAGGCTTCCGGTTTCATGATATTATTTAAAGACCAGGCAGAAAATGATAACAGTCGTTCGCTTCTGATCGCATATTCTGGGCGTTTTGGTTGATCATTTGGTATACCTGGAAAATACTGAATCTCTGCTGTTATATCATTGTCAGACATTCTGTGAACATTTCCATTTTCAGGAACGGAATAATGCTGGTTAAGTTGATGTGTTATTTTGTCTAGATGTTGTTCTGTCTCTTTGTTACAACGCATTCTATCGTTGGTTTGTTTCCCACTTTTCTCATTGTGTTCTTGATGAGGATTTCTTCTATTTTTTGGATCATCATTAGGACCTCCACAAGCACCCTCTGTGTCGTTTCGATTCACTACGTTTACTCCATGTATTGGAACATTATCCGAGTCTTCACCTCTTAAGAACTTACAATGTGGTGACAATCGTTTATGTAATTCTGACACAGTTTCGTTCTCGGTCCAGTGCTCATTTTTTAATCCACAACAAAAACAAATCACCTCTACTCCTTTCCCTGTAGAGTAAAACCCTGTTTGGGCAAGTCGAAGCGTTGAGACTGGACACTTTTTTGGAAATGTCTGAAAAGATTCTAATCTAGCCCATTCATGTACCATGTGTTTACTGTTTTTGTCACTTTTTCTTTCTATTCCATTGACATATTGTTTCAATGAAAAGTGATAAACATCTATTTTCAGCCTTTGTTTACGCCATAATTTAAATACAAAGTCATATGATCTTTTGTCTTGTTCTTTAACATCATGAGTCGAAAAGTCTGACTTTTTATATAAAAGGATTACATAGGCTGCTATGAAAATTGCTAGGAAAATTACGGGTGCCATACCCGAGTTGTTACAACTACAACAGAAACGACTTGCAAATTTTCTGCTGCGTAGTTTGCCATATGAGATATTTTCTGATAAATTTACTTTATTCAAGCATCGCTGTTTACTGAATATATTTTGAAAAGTTTGCGAAATAACACTATAATTACTTTTAATATTTGTTTCTGCAACTTTTTCGCGTGAAGTTTGGAACACGAAAAAACTAATGTTTTCTTTTTTACATTGTGATATTCCTGTTTTAGCTTTACATTGATTAAGGGAGATTAACCATTGGATATTCGATTGCTTTTTTGATGCGTAAGAAATATGTGAATAAGATTCAGGTGCGATGAAATTGTTTTCTTCATATGGGTTTTCCAAAATGCTACAAAAGTTGAACACGATCAACCATATCCATATTGAAGTAAACGGTCGTCTGTTGTGGACACCCTGGTCTTCAGGAATCGTTCCCATTTTAACTTTATCTGAAATGAAATAGCTGTTGGTTAAATCTATTGCACATATCTTATAATATATCAAATCAATCATATAATTATAATTTCCTGCTCGTGTGTTTTTAACATTGCTTGAGAGACAAATAAACTACAAAGAATTAAGATTTACTGATTTAAACAATATGCCGACAACGCATTTTATAACATTTGATATTTTATTCAGATAAATATAAACCACACGATATTGTTTTAAAAATATATGATATTATACATCTTTAATCGTTAATACGGAATTTATATTATAGTTTGCTTTAGAATAAAAACCAAAAACCGCTTATTACATTTACCTTTTATTGAAGTAAAAATTTTTAAACATTAAGTAAAACTTTATTTTAGTAAAAACCTATTTTTAGTCATATGACAACATTTCAAGTCGTATTTGCCATAATTGATCTTTACATAAATACTGATTTAAAAGATATAAACACACGTTGTCTTGTATAATATTGCATAATCCTGGGGAAAAGGTTAGCATGTTTCGTTTCGATTTGTACTGAAGATGTTTCATGAACTTTAAGGTTTTGTAAAATGCTTGTTTGACAACTCTTATCTGATGTTGGTTATCAGTTAATAATACATGATAATACTAATCCATTAGACACGATAAATAAAATCGATATAGATATGTTAATCTAAAGAATCTAGTTAATAGAATTAAGCTGTATGCGAGACAATGATGTACCTTTGACAACGATAACGTTAACCCATTAACGCTCGGTTGAAACGATAGACGCAAGGAGGATAAAAATGTTGTCACTGTGTTCTTGTTTTGTAGTATAAATAAACATTAAATGTCATTATACATAGTAAATAATAACCATTCCCATATCCATAAAATAAGTGTTTGTCGATAGTGTTTGTAAATTTTAAAAACACACTGATATTGCATAAAAGCTGTTCGGACTGTCTATCTAACTCATCTTAATAACTGGATTGAACTTATGAGAAGTGTACATTTTCTTTAAAGATTGTGTTAACTTTAGATTAGATAAAACAGACAAATATGCAACAGTTGACAAATAAAAGTGTCATGTGTTTAGCGATATCTTCACTAGATATAAAGGTTTAATAAACATCCTGTTTTACAAATTGTTTTTGGGGCGTCGATGTCCTAGTGGTTTAAGATCGTTGTCTTCAAACTACTTGCCCCTCACCGCTGTGGGTTCGAATCCAAACAGAGACTTTGGATTCTTTCATGTGAGGAAACTATCCAGCTAGCTTACGGAACGTCGGAGGTTCTACTCGGGTGCCCGTTCGTGCCTGACATAATACATGGAAGGGAACCCGAGGTATTTCTCTCTCAGTAAAGCTGGAACGTCGCCATATGACAAATAATGTGTCGGTTTGACGTAAAATCCAATCAAAACAAACAGAAAACAACTAATGATTTCCTGTTTAACAATGATCTCTTTGCATTTTGTCATATTTTAGTCCACTACAATTACAAAGTATGTAAACAATTTTGAATTGGCTTTATTTCATTGATCAAATAATGTAAACGTAACATGATGGCATTAAGATACTATTGACAATTTAACTCAGTTGTCATTTAAACTATGCGATAAATTTGATTTAGCAAATGATTATTCATTCATATTTTAAATTGCTTATTTTCAGAAGTATTTATTTATTTAACAACGGTAACTTAAAGCTAATGAATGGAATGCAGAAGCTATCTGTAAAGTGTACATGTAACTAGTGTCTTCGAGATGTTTTATCGTCATAAATGTTTATTTAGAAATATTACGATTATTTTTTATTTACAAACAAGTAAAGGCATTTACGTGTATCTATTTTTACCATCTCATTGTATGTAACGGAAGAGTTAATTAAAATAGTCCGCGAGAAAGAGCATTTAATTAATATTGATTGGTCCCTGGTTGAGTTAATTTTACCGTAACAATTGAAATCGGACGTTGAATATAATGGTCATCTGTCATTTAGGAATTGCGTTAGATCGCATACGGTTATTTATGGAAAATATGGTTATCACTGGTATGATATCCTGCAAATATTTGTTTTAATTATTTAGAAAGGTCAAATATGTGTTAAATAATGCTGTAATAATAGAGTATGTGTGACGAAAGTTGTCCTAAACGTGCAGTAATGTGTCGTAAAAGAATCACTTTTATTATACCATTTGATAAACAGCAAGACATTCCTTTCGAAAAGAATATACTATTTATATTACTAAATGTGGCACTATACATTCATAAAAACAAAATAAAACGTATCCTATTAATTATACCTTTCAACAAATGCTGCAGACAAGAAATGTTCCAAAGCGCTTTATAATTTCTAACTGTTTGAAGCATTGTATTTTTAAAGAAATGGCAAAATGATAAATAATACCAATAATTGATCTGATGAAAAACTTGATGTTTTTTTTTTTAAAAGCACTGCATGTTATTTAAGAATTAACATCGGCCTGGGAGGTGTATATCGGCTATTTAACACCGGTTTGGAGCACAGGCGCTAGTCACATAATCAAATATTCTACATAATCGGTCTATATATGTATATAAAGATATAAGGCCCCCAACGAAACAAAAACATCATGCGGAACAAACAAGAACAATGCTGAAAGAAACGATTAGATCACGGTTATCTCTTTCTGGCCGCCATCTGAAGGATCAATCCAAGCGTTAAAGCTTTTTATTTCATTAAAATTCTTCAAATAGCAAAGAAATGAGTAAAAGTTTCAGAAAATGCCAATATTTTCAATCCATGTCGTTTTCGACGTCCAATCTATTCATGTATACAAAAACGATTGCTGGTCGATTTCTACGAAATAAATAGAAAACATCTAAAATTTCCTCATATAATTCATAAACAAACTCTTTTTCTATCAATCTGCGAAGTCTAGATTGAACTAGAGCCCTCTTTGTACGCAAATATTTAAAAAATATTGGTTGTAGAAGCGGAGGTCAAGTAAAGTGCGCCATTTTGAATTTGAAGTGACAGGTAAATGAAGCAAAGAAATAGTATTATACGATTGGTCAATAGTATTCCGGTAATTATCTTAACCAATAAACCTTATATAATATTCAGAGCGGAATAGTATATACATGCGCTATACATGGCGATAAAATACTGTCACAAGCGAGAGCTTGTGTATTTTTTAATGAATTACGTACGATCAGTGAAAATCGATCAGAAATCGTGTTTGTATACATGAATGGACTGGACGTCGAAAACGACATGAATTGAAAATAATGGCTTTTGCGAAACTTTTCCCAATTTCTTTGCTATTTGAGGGATTTAATGAAATAAAAAGCGTTGGCACTTGGATTGATCCTTTCAGATGGCGACCAGAAAGAGATAACCATGATCTGGTCGTTTATTGCAGCAGTGTTCTTGTTTGTTCCGCATGATGTTTTTGTTTCGTTGGGGGGCCTTATATCTTTATATACATATCATATAGACCGATTATGTAAAATATTTGATTATGTGACAAGCGCATGTGGTTTGGAGTTTTGATGCGTAGGAATTTACCACAAAGGCCGTAGGCCTGAGTGGTTAATTTTGTCGCATCAAAACGACAAAACCGGTGTTAAATAGCCGATATACACCTCTCAGGCCGATGTTATTTCGATTCTAACACGATAAAATAAGAAAAATCACTAATGTTATTTTTCAAGCGGAAATGACTTCCGGTGCCGATTTTCGTATAACGCTGTTCGATCGTTCGCACCCTACTATTGCGAAGATATAGAAATTATTAAACAAAAGAAATAATAAGAAAAAAAAGTTATTTTATCAAGTTTTCAAAAATAAAAACTTACGTCGTATTGTGTTTACATCAGTGCTCCATTTATCATTTTTGTATGTATGAAATAACGTCAGCTTGTTTATAAATAATTTGTTTACTTAGGATGACATCATTACGCTGCTTACGGATTGGCGCCGTTTTGTCAAAATATTTATTAACTGATATGGATCTAATATGTGGCGTTAGTGTATGTGAGATATTATTTCGGTATTGTATGAAAAGAAAACATTACACGAACTGAAAATATAAATAAAAATGCTTTTATTGTTGCTTTCAAATGCTTTGTAAACTATACAATCGAGGGTGAAAACATAACAGCGCATATACAAGTAGTCCCTAACCGGTGTTTATTGGCATTTTCACACCAGTTTTTTTCCTTCTTTGTCTATAGTGGCAAAATCACGTGAGTGTTAGAATTACTTTTTGAAGGGCACGTCGAATGCTAGATATTTATTTATTCATGAATATCGAGATAACAACACTCCTCAATTCTAAAATTTGAACTTATATTACGATGCATGTTATTGATAAGAGTACGTGAACCTTCCCAATCTTTAAAAGTTAAAAAATATATAATATATAAATATAATTGAAATTTAATACATATAAGTATTCAAATAAAAAACACAAAGAAACTTTACACTGTGGTGAATGTAATAAGTCATGAATAAATAAAAATTACAAAGAGAGCTAGAGTAGAAAAGATATTCAATATGCTAATATCTTAACTCGCTGAATTTTTAATCCTAAAATCTATGGATAAGAAGATCATTAAAAAACACATGAAATGTCTTATTAAAACATTGATATTTTTAATCATATGAAAACTACTTCATGTTGTTGCTGTTACTGTTGCTGCCGATGTTTTTGTACTTGTTGTTGCTGCTGCTAATGTTGTTTGTGATTTAAGAAAAACAATCATTATTTTCATATTGATATTATAATTGTTTAACCAATAAACATTATTTTACTTTACATATGTATCAAAACTTCTTTTTTTACCTTTGCCAACCGATCTTTACATGTAACACAGGTTATCTTTAAACACGACATCATTGTGTTCTACAAATAAATCAAAGTGCTGAGGGCACTGCAGTTGGGACGTATGAAGATCAAAAATAACTAATTTTTTAATTCAATGAGTGAAGGGTGTTGCCGGTTGATAAATATAAAGTGCACAATTCAGTAAATGAACAGTAGTTGATACAATTACTCTATGACACACATGTTCAAATATAATATTTAGGTTACATGTACGTGTAGGTCCATCACAAACCGTGTAGGTCCATCACAAACTGTTATTGGCCTTTTTTGATAAGAGCAACAGGTGAAATAAGAGCTACCAGAGGAAACTGCAATCTCGACTATTTAAACACATGACATAATAAAAGGAGACAAAGCTCTGAAAAAAATATATATATAATTTTCTGTACCAGTATCAAGTAAACACTCAAATGGTCAATATTTTTGCATCACATTATATGAATGTGACCATGGCATTAGAACTTATAATGGCTTTTGTTCACTGCACTTCTCATGCTTATCTCTTTCACTGTATAGTATAAAGTATCAATCAAATTCCTTCAATATTTTAATCTTCTCTCTGAACAAGTATCATGAAATAATATATACGGAGATAATTCAAAAACTAAGTAATGTAGTTTTTTGGTTATTTGACACAGCACTTGTGCTCACAAGTCTCTACAACTGTGTTTAGTTTGAGTGTCATATCATTGAAAAGATTTACTCCAGACAACCATTATTTTAATATTGTTGTACATGTATTTTAAGAGATTAAAATTGTAAAATTAAGCTAGGAAAAAGTATGGTTTTTTGAAAAAAAAACCACATCCTTCCACTTGAATGTTTTCGCTGTGTAAAATTTTAATCACATTCCATCAACCCTTTTCCAGTATTTCTCTGGAAAAGCATAATCAAGTACCTGTATTATAAAGGGAAATAATTAAATAACTAAGGAATGGGGTTATGGTTCTTTGGCACTTTGGCAAATTCTAGTCGGTAAAAGTTGATGTAGTTTCAGTGCATGTTTAACTTAAGGGAGATAATTAAAACATGAAGCAATGTAGAGTTATGTTTCTTGAACACAGAACTTCCTCTCAAAAGTCTCTATCACTTTGTGAAGTTTACATAAAATCCCTTCAATACGTATCTAGTTATATTCATGTTCCGGACAAGAGTGTGAAGGGCGGATGTCTTCCTAAGTTCAGACCGAGTTTTTTTTTCTTTAATCATCTAAAACCTCCAGAATTAGGCAAGGCAGAGTTATTATTCTTGTGCACTGCACATCTACCCATTGAGATATATCTACCTACAAAGTTTCATGTTGATATCTCTTATAGTTTTAGAGTGATGTCCCGGACAAGATTTTTCTACAAGGGGAGATGATTAAAAAAACGGGCACAATATAGTTATGGTTCTTTGACACTGCAATCCCCCTCAATGCCCTCTACCACTGTATGAAGTTTAAACAAATTTTTTCCAAGGGTTTTCAAGTTATGCTCCGGACAATACAACGGACGGACACACGGACTATATGCTCCCCCCGAAATTTTTTGGGGAGCATAAAAATTGTCAGCTTTGATAAAGGGAATTTTGACTTATGATTTGTTTCTGAACTTGGAAAAAATAAGCATATTGGGCATTATTTGCCACTGGAAATGGGTATGTTAATCTGGCCCGTGGTGACACTGGTAAAATTGCATATGTTTTCATGAATAATATTTGGAAAACAGTATGATTTGTGAAATATGCATCAAATATTATATACCAGTTGTTTGTTATAATCTTCTAGTTTTTATTTAATCTTATACTGTACGTTTTACTAGCTACATGTACCAGCCTTTCCAAGTGAATATTGGAGTAGATGATCTTTTATTTCCCTGAAAATATCAATTTAGAGATTTCATTTTCAAAATTATCTAATACTACTCTCTTGGTGTGTGTATATACAATGTATATATGTTTACACTATAATTTGATTGTGTACAGCATGTAAAAATAATTATTCTTCATATTACTCCACAGTATTACCACTAAAATAGAAAATGTTGTATCATGATTTTATTTATTTATTACACGTAGATTTGTGAATAAAATGTGAATATCAGTATTATAAAAAAATTGTTAAATGTCTAATTAACACAGATTAAATTACTTCAACCATGTAGTGAGAACAGGTGTACATGTAGATCATTTCAAACAGTCTTGCTGTTGTGTTGACATTTTCGCAACATGGTTGTGTGTCTGCCTTGCAATCAAGAGGTCTGGTCTTCAAATCCGTTTAAATGCCTGAAGATTTTTCAGGTTAACAATTATCATGGTGGCAGTGAATTTTTTCCAATTTTCAAAACAACTTGTGGCTTTATGAATGGGAAACTATAGCTTGATAAATCAGAAAAGAGGAAAAACAAATTACTAGTGGTTCAGTTACCACTAACAATGGAATTTACCCATACATTTAAAAAAACATAATTCAATTTAAAAGGGTTCCACTGAGGTATTTTGTCATGATCTGAAAATATTTTTTCATTTGATGTAAGTTTAGACCACTAATCTTTGTGCAAACTTTCAAATCATTTGCGCACTTCGTTTTTCCAGAATAATTATTCAAACTGTAAATAAATGTCCCAAAATTAAAAGGCTAGCCTTAAAACGCTTTTCACTCACTTAATCAGGCTCAAAAAGCATGAAAATACGTTCAATTTATTTCAAAGTATATTTCTTAACTGTCTTTGCATATATTTCTGCTTAAAGTGCCCCTGCTCATTTATGTAAAAAAAATCAAATGTTATGTTTTTAGGCTTTTAAACCTCAGTGGAGATCCTTTAACATGCATTGTAATAGCAGAGGCTATCTATAGGGAAAGATTTCTGTCTTCTAGCTGATATAAGTCAGCTGATGTTAAGTCATTGTTCTGGCGAAGAATGTGCCCTGGGGTTTTAGGGGGAAACATTTGCATTTACAGGGGAAAATATACATGCACCTATTTTGGGCTAGGTTAAACAGCCTTTATTCGGCTTTTAAAAGGGGAAAACACCGGATAGTAAGGGTAAAATAAAAAATAACAATAATGCTCATTTGTTGGTATGAAGAATAAATTAGCAATCAATAAGAGTTTAGTCAGAAATATCTACCGTTAATGTCTCAATTACACAAGACCTGTAGTATTTGCATGGGCTAAACTTAACAGCTAAATGGCTCAAATTGAGGGTTAAATCATTTTTTACTAATCTTTCATAGAATCCCTTTATTCATTGAATAACTTCGTGTATAAATATCAAAATAAAAATATTCTGAATTATTCAAGAATGTGCCCTATTTGGTAGAGACGTTACGGCCGTGACAAGACCAACAAATTGTAGGCGTATATGCC
This sequence comes from Ruditapes philippinarum, assembly GCF_026571515.1. Lineage (NCBI taxonomy): Eukaryota > Metazoa > Mollusca > Bivalvia > Venerida > Veneridae > Ruditapes > Ruditapes philippinarum. The sequence goes on from NW_026860977.1 coordinate 13,090, forward strand.
GGTTTTCCCTGTGAAGGCAGACATCTGTGTAATATCAATTTGTAAAATCTGTCGGTTTTGCAGTCCAAAAATTGAGACTAGGCTACAGTAGTATCGAAATGTCTTGGGGACGAAAGACTCGAGATCTCCAAATTACTTCGAAATTATTTACGAAAGTTTTAGTCCTCGGGAACAAATTGACATCATTATAATTAAACTTAATATTATTATTCATCAAATCCATAACATATTCTGTTTAAAACTTACCTTACTGGGTAAACATGCAGGCTGATATACTTGAGTAGGTCATTAAGTAAGCCGGGAGTTGTCGGATTCATCTAATTATAGGCTAATTCAGGGACGAAGGGATTATAACATCTCTGGCTAATTATATTTCAACATTTACTTTGCAGTTATAAAGAACAAAATTTATCCGATAAATAATGTCTTTTTCAAAAATTTCTGGAATATCATACAAAAAATGTGATGATAAGTTAAATATTGCGAGTCGTCAAACGCCGTCTACATTTATTCATGTTACTATATATGAACCGATTAATTTACCATCCCATTCATAATAAGTCGACCTTTCAAATTATATCGGCTACATTTCTAATACCGTAATTCAAGCTCAATTTCACAATATTTTCAAAAAATAATTTTCTTATTTCCTCATCTATTCGCAAGAAATCAAAGTTTTCAGATATTCAGAGCACTATTTTTCACTCGCGCGGTTATGCGTCGGTCATGGTTGGATGATCACTATGCATTCAACTTACTTGAAAAATGTTAGAATACAATATAGCATATATAGTGGTGATGAACCGTCACTGCATTGAGCAGTTGGAAATTTCGGGTTTGTAAGTATAGTAGTTGGGTCTTCGTCCCAACTAAAAACCCTATTTTCCTTTTTTTTACTTTTTTAAGTGTTACGAGCCAGGCGTAACGAGAAAGAAAAACCAGCAACAAACTTGTAACAATAACAAATTTATTACAGAAAAATTAATAAAGAAAATTAAAACAACAAATTATGTGTACAAATACCTGAAGTCCAAATATAGATGTAAAATTCAAATGTCTTGTCTGATCCTTGAATGATCCCTTTTTGAATAGCACAGTTAAATCCAAGTTAAATCCAAGAACACTTCAGAATAAATGCCCACAATAAAATCCACAAGAATAAATTTAACTATTTTAAAATAATCAAAGCTCCAATAAGTCACTTAATATCCAAGTTGAATAATACTCCAAATATATTGATGACTTAAAAGGTACCTGATGACTTCAAAGATCACTGACGACTTCAAAGGTACCGAAATGAAAAATATCCCGTAATATATATATAATCTAGGAACATTCAAGAAAAGTCTATTATGTTCTATCATAATCTAGCAACATCAACAATAAAGATCATTCCGGAAATTTCTATCTAAATATAATGCACGAGTTTTGTACAACAGTTAAGAAAGTTCTAGTACATACATGTAGTTTATGATCTAAAAATAGAACAATGATAATATTGGAAATACCAACTGATATACATGTAATATGTTGCATACATAACACTTCCCCTCTTCAAGAAAAAGAAATATGAATGAAATGAATATTTCTTTTACATAAATCCAAACAATATAACTTTCGAATAATAGGAGAAATGTTAAACAATTTTATACATAAAATCATATATATGTGTTTTATAAACAATAACAAACAACAAAATAAAAATAATCAATCATATCATATAGATGTTAAATTTAAAATACTGAAAATAACAGTTTTAGACAAGTGAAAGTGCATCAGGGATCAAATTATCTTTCCCTTTGGTGTGTCTAATGTCAAGACTATATTCTTGCAAAAACAAACTCCACCTCAACAACCTTTGATTTTTGTTTTTAAGTTTATGCAAGAAAGTGAGGGGATTGTGATCACTAAAGACAACAACAGGCAACTTTGAAGAAGTTAGATAAACTTCAAAATGCTGAATAGCAAGAATAAGAGCAAGGCACTCTTTCTCTATAGTAGAGTATTTTTTCTGATGTTCATTAAACTTTTTAGAAAAGTAACAAACGGGATGGTAAACACCATTGTTGTCTTCTTGGATCAATACACTTTCAGCACCTATGTCACTAGCATCTACAGCTAACTTAAAGTTTTTATTAAAATCTGGTGCCAAGAGAACTGGAGCACTCTTAAGTATGGCTTTAAGGCTGTCAAATGCCATTTGACACTTGTCATTCCAAATGAATTTGTTTCTTTTCTTTAGCAAATTTGTCAATGGTTCTGCAATAACCGAAAAATTATTACAAAATTTACGATAATACCCTGCCATACCAAGAAATCGCATCAGTTGTCTTTTATAAGTAGGCACAGGAAATTTAGAGATAGCTTTGACCTTAGCTTCTATTGGTTTAACTTTACCCTGCCCCACTACATGTCCTAAAATGTTAAAATTGCATGACAAAATTCACTTTTTGCAAGATTAACTGTCAATTTAGCATCACTAAGTCGGTCGAAGAATGCTCTTATAGTGGTGAGATGTTATTCCCATTCACCAGTGTAGATGATTGCGTCATCAATGTATGCGTCACATCCGTGTAGACCAGATATTACCATGTTTATAATCCTCTGAAAAGTTGCTGGTGAGTTTTTCATACCAAATGGCATGACTTTATATTGATATAAGCCGTCTGGTGTTACAAAGGCTGATATTTCTTTAGCTCTATCAGTATGTGGAACTTGCCAGAATCCTTTTAGAAGATCAAACTTTGTTACATACTTTGCTTTTCCAATTTTGTCAATACAGTCATCAATTCTTGGTATAGGAAATGAATCAGTTTTTGTTACAGAGTTCACTTTACGATAATCAGTACACAACATATATGTTCCATTTGATTTGGGTACAAGAATACATGGAGAGCTGTAACTGCTTTGACTTGGTTCAATAAAGTCATTATCCAATAAATACTGAACTTCTTGCCTTAGGTACTTTTGTTTTACAGGATTTGTTCTATATGGATGTTGTTTTATTGGTTAAGAGTTTTCAAGAATGACGTCATGATGTATTTTATCAGTTCGTGTGGGAATATCAGGAAATAAGTGTTCATATTAATAAATAAGCTTTTTCAGTTCATCTCGTTTAGACGGTTCTAAGTGAGCAAGTTTTTCATCCAGATTTTTCAGAATATCAGAGTTTTCAAGCTTCGCTGAACCGGGATCAGACTTTTCAAAACATTCATAACTATTAGATTCAACTGAACATTGATTTTGTGGAACAGAATTTACAACAGATATAGTTTTATTAATTGTGCTATCTCTGTCAAAATATTCTTTTAACATATTTATGTGACACATTTGTTTTTTCTTTCGCCTCCCAGGAGTATTAATAATATAATTAAGGTCACTGACTTTCTTTTCAATAGTATAAGGACCAAAGTATCTAGCCTGTAATGGTTTTCCAGGTATAGGTAAAAGAGCAAGTACTCTATCACCAGGGTTAAAACTTCTTTCTTGAGCATTCTCATCATACCTTGATTTCGTTTTACTTTGTGTTGATTTTAAATTAAGTCTAGCTAACTCACACGCATAAGTCAACCTTTTTCGAAAATCAGATACATACTGAAGTAAATTTAAAGATATGTCATCTTCAGACAGGAATTTCTCTTTCAGAAGTTTTAAGGGTCCTCGGACAGTTTGACCAAATACTAATTCAAAAGGGCTGAAGCCAAGAGATTCCTGAACAGATTCTCTTACAGCAAATAACAATAAATGAATGCCTATATCCCAGTCTTTTTCAGTATCAAAACAATATGACCTGATCATATTTTTCAGAGTCTGGTGAAATCTTTCTAATACACCTTGACTTTCAGGGTGATAGGCTGAAGACCTATATTGAGTAATACCTAACTAGTGCATGACCTGCTGGAAAATACCAGACATAAAGTTTGACCCTTAATCAGACTGTACTGATTTAGGTAAACCAACAAATGTGAAAAACTTCACAAGAGCCTTGACAATAGTTTTGGCTTTAATATTTCTTAAAGGAATAGTTCAGGGAAGCGCGTAGAAGCACACATAATAGTTGATAAGTACTGAGAACCTGATTTAGTTTTTGGTAATAGACCTACACAGTCAATAATAACTCTACTAAAACGTTCATCAAATGCAGGAATAGGCTGTAAATGAGCTTTAGGTATTGTCTGGTTAGGTTTTCCAACCATCTGACAAGTATGAAAAGATTTACAGTACCTAGATAGATCTGCTTTAAGGCCAGGCCAATAAAAATGATTGAGAATTTTATGGTAGGTTTTATTAACACCTAAATGACCTGCCATGGGTGTTTCATGAGCCAAGCTTAATATTTTCTGGCGATATGATTTAGGGACCACAATTTGGTGATTAACAGTCCACTCCTCTTCAGCAGGGACATCGGGCGGTCGCCATTTTCTCATTAAAATCCCATTCTTTTCATAATAACAAACAAGGACATGTAAAGCTTCATCTTCACTAAAAGCCTTTTGATAAAGGACTGAAATCTCAGGATCATTTTGTCGTTCCTGGATAAGCTGTGACCTTGACAGCGTGTCATGACATTGATCTTTAGATCTTGGTGTAGAAAAGTCAGATATTGAAAAATCTGTCTGAGTTTGAGGCAGAGTAGGAGTGAGAGAAAAATTTATTTCATTATCAAAAGACTGACCTATAAAAGTATCAGATAAGTCAATATCTGAATAATAATTATCTTCTTGAATGGCCTTCTTAGCCATAGCTCGAGTAACTGCACAGGAAGGCTAAAGGTCAGGAATTAACTGCTCAATGGGGTCAGGTATCTGATCCACACAAGGAGTGTGAGTTACAAGTGGATTAACCACTACCTTATCTCCAGCTAAGTCATTACCTACCAATAAATGAACACCTTTAAAGGGTAAGAAAGATCTGATACCTACAGCCACCGGGCCAGTTACCAAATCTGAGGACAAATAAATATTATGGAGAGGGACATTAGAAAAACCACACTCTACTCCCTGAATAAGGACATTAGATCCAGAAGAAGTCTTCTCAGAAAAAGGCAGTGTATCTGCTAAAATAAGAGATTGAGAAGCTCCTGTGTCTCTTAAAATTTTAATAGGAGTAGGTGGGCAAGTATCACCGATAAGTGACACGGAACCTTCCGAAAGGAATGGTTCATAAATCTCCATTATAGAATCAGACTTGGGTTCTTTGACCTTCAAAATTGTATTGTTATCAATATAAGACTGAGGTTCAGACCTTGAATTGGTAAGACGTGTGGGTTTGGCATCATCACGTTGCTGTTGCCTCCTTTTCAAGGTAAAGCAATCAGAAATAAGATGTCCAGTTTTCTTGCAATAATTGCATATAGGACGAGATAAGGGACTATGACCTTTATGTTCATCAGATGACTTTGGTTTGGGAGTATTTGACTGACTAGATGAGCCAGATAAATTACCAGAACTGAACTTGGAATTAAAATGTGAGGGTGTTGACTTCCCTTTATTTAAAAATGAGACTTTGTGGGTTAAAGAATAATCATCAGCTAGACGAGCAGCTTCTTCTAAAGTTTCTACCTGTTTTTCATCTAAGAAAGATTTAACATCAGAGTGAATACAACGTTTAAACTCTTCAACTAACATGAGCTGTCTGAGCTTTTCATGTTTTTTATTTATTTTCTTAGATAGACACCACCGATCAAAAAGTTGTTCTTTTTCTCTTGCAAAATCGACATGGGTTTGACCAATTTTTTTCTTAGAATTTCTGAATATTTGCCTGTAGGCCTCTGGTACTAACTCATAACCTTTCAGAATTAATTCTTTAACATTATCATAATTAGAGCTTTGTTCAACAGTAATTTGTGTATAGATTTCACGAGCTTTACCAATTAAGACGCTCTGTAAAAGTAATGTCCAGTGCTCTCTTGGCCATTTTACATTTTCAGCAACCTTTTCAAAATGAAGAAAATACTTATCAACTTCTTTTTTCTTGAAAAGGTGGAACAAGCCTTATATTTTTAGTGACATCAAATTTTGAATTTATACTATGTTCAAACTGATTTGCTCTCTCTTTGATTTATAATTCTCTCATTCTTAACTGAAATTCTCTCTCTTCTCTTTCTTTTTCTAATTTTCTCTCTTCCCTTTCTTTTTCAAACCGTCTTTCCCTTTCTTTTTCTTCCCTTTCTTTTTCTAACTGTCTTTCTTCCCTTTCTTTTTCTAGCTGCATTTTCTCTAGTTCAAATTTAAATTGAAGTTCAAGCTCTTTTATTTTTATTTCAGAAATTTCCGAGTGTTTTTCAACAATGTGAGAAAGTGCATCTTGTCCAAAAATATCTTCATCCACAAAATAATGAATCAGAAGATTTTTAATTTCTTGTTTACGCATTGAAGATTTAATTTCTGATAAATTAAACTTTTTGCAAGATCAAGCAAATCAGTTTTCTTAGCTAAATCTAATACCTCCTGGGAAGGTTCAGCTACAAACAAAGCAAAAGACATGACTGCTTGCTGCTTGCTGCTTGCTGCTGGTTTTAAACTTAAATATGGTGTGTTTAAATAAAAATCAGAATTGAAAGGCACACTTAATAGAACAACTATGATATCAACTCAGATGAGTAAATACGGCAATAATAAAATGTAAAATAAACGGTAAAAATTTCCAATAATGTAGCCAAAAAGAAATATTCAAATCCCGGACGAGCCCCCAATTTCTGTTACGAGCCAGGCGTAACGAGAAAGAAAAGCCAGCAACAAACTTGTTACAATAACAAATTTGTTACAGAAAAATTAATAAAGAAAATTAAAACAACAAATTATGTGCACAAATACCTTAAGTCCAAATATAGATGTAAAATTCAAATATCTAGTCTGATCCTGGAATGATCCCTTTTTGAATAGCACAGTTAAATCCAAGTACACTTTAGAATAAATTCCCACAATAAAATCCACAAGAATAAATTTAACTATTTTAAAATAATCAAAGCTCCAATAAATCACTTAATATCCAAGTTGAATAATACTCCAAATATATTGATGACTTAAAAGGTAACTGATGACTTCAAAGATCACTGACGACTTCAAAGGTACCGAAATGAAAAATATCCCGTAATATATATATAAACTAGGAACATTCCAGAAAGTCTATTATGTTCTTTCATAATCTAGCAACATCAACAATAAAGATCATTCCGGAAATTCTATCTAAATATAATGCATGAGTTTTCTACAACAGTTAAGAAAGTTTTAGTACATACATGTAGTTTATGATCTAAAAATAGAACAATGATAATATTGGAAATACCAACTGATATACATGTAATATGTTGCATACATAACATAAGGAACAATGATGTAAGTCTTTATAGTTTTTATCACAAATTAATATCTTTAGTACATACGGAAAAATTATATGTCCATTTTGATTGTATTCCTTCAAATAAATGAAGACAAAAATCACATTGCAGTAATATATATCAGGGACAGAAATATAATATATATAACTCAGAAAAAAAACATATTTGCATATGAACGTTGACCTACAAATGATAAAAAACCGGGAAAAAAACAGAAAAAAGGTAAAAAAAATATCATCTGCCTACAGTGCAAGCATGTTGTGAATATTTATTTATTTATTTATTTATTTATTTATTTATTTATTTCAGATATAGCAAAAAAAAAAAAAAAAAAAAAAACAGGAAAAGTGTGCGATTTTTTTAGCTCGACTTTTTTTTTTGAAAAAAAAAAGTAGAGGTATTGTTAAAGTCGCGGCGGCGTTGCCGTCCGCAAACTTGTAACTGGATCATAACTTTTTTAGTTCTTGGTGTATTGTCTTTATACTTTATACCACAACAACCCTTGGGCTGACCTTTCAGTAGACCACACTAACCTTGACCACCATCCAAACATGACCTAGACCTTCAAGATTAAAAGACCAAAATATTTCTTGTTCTTGTTATTATTGACTATAACCTTGTTATTTTGAATGGATTGTCTTCAAACTTGAATAAACTATTCTTCAAGGATATCCCTTAAAAACAACCAGACAGACCTTTACCTTCACTCATAAATGACCTTGACTTTGAAGGTAAAATTATGGAAATTTTCAATTTCTTTTGGCTATTATTGGCTGTAACTTTGTTGTTTTTCTTAATGGATTTTCTTCAAAGTTGACCATAATAATCTTCAAGGATAACACTTTAAAATAACCAGACATACCTTGACCTTCACTCAATAATGACCTTGACTTTGAAGGTCAAATTATTGAAATGTTCATTGTTTGGCTGTAAACTGGCTGTAACTTGGCTATTATTGAAGGGATCAACTTCATATTGTACTCTTTGTTTTACCAAACTAATAAATACATCTGCATTGCCTACGGCTTGAGATAACCATACATCATTAAAACCAAGCGACTGTAATAAATTTTTAACACTTCTAACCCATGTTTTTATGCTCCCGAAAAATTTCGGGGGAGCATATAGTCGGCGCCTTGTCCGTCTGTCCGCCTGTTCGTCTGTCCGTCCGTCTGTCCGTCCGTTTTCTTGTCCGGAGCATAACTTGAAAACCCTTAGAGATTATTTGTTTAAACTTCATACAGTGGTAGAGGGCATTGAGGGGGAGTGCAGTGTCAAAGAACCATAACTCTCTTTTGCCCGTTTTTGAATTATCTTCCCTTATAGAAAAATCTTGTCCGGGGCATAACTCTAAAACTATTATAGATATCAACATGAAACTTTGTAGGTGAATAGATCTCAAAGGGTAGATGTGCAGTGCATAAGAACAATAACTCTTTTTGTCCTAATTTTGGAGTTATTGCCCTTTGGTTATTTCAACACTTTGAACTTTGTCCGGAACATAACTCTAAAACTATAAGAGATATCAAGATGAAACATTGTAGGTAGATAGATCTCATTGAGTAGAAGTGCAGTGCAAAAGAACCATAACTCTGTTAAGCCTCATTTTTTAATTATCTCCCCTTATAGAAAAAATCTTGTCCGGGGCATAACTCTAAAACTATAAGAGATATCAACATGAAACTTTGTAGGTTAATAGATCTCAATGGGTAGATGTGCAGTGCATAAGAACAATTACTCTTTTTGTCCTAATTTGGAGTTATTGCCCTTTGTTAATTTCAACTCTTTGAACTTTGTCCGGAACATAACTCTAAAACTATAAGAGATATAACGATGAAACATTGTAGGTAGATAGATCTTATTGAGTAGAAGTGCAGTGCAAAAAAAAACCATAACTCTGTTAAGCCTAATTTTTGAATTTCCTCCCTTTTAGAAAAATCTTGTACTGGACATAGCTGTAAAACTATAAGAGATATCAACATGAAACTTTTAAGGTAGATGTATCTCAATGGGTAGATGTGCAGTGCACGAGAATCATAACTCTGCCTTGCCTTATTCTGGAGTTATTGCCATTTGTTTATTTTTACTTTTTGAAGTTGTCAGGAACATAACTCGGAAACCATAAGAGATATCAACAAGAAACTTTGTAAGTTGATAGATAACAGTGATTAGAAGTGCAGTGCAAAGAACAGTTACTCTGCCTTTCCTAATTTTGGAATTATTGCACTTTGAACTTTTTCCAGGGACATAACTCTGAAACTACTAGAGGTGTACTTTCCTGTGTCCAAAACCTATTCGGGGAGCATCACCCGGCTCAAACCGGGCTCTTGTTTTTGTTAGGTCTTACCTGTAACTCAGTACAATAAATCATAAACTTTTTTAACATATTTTATATCTTCAAGCTGTATAATTTTAAGCCAGTATTTTATTACACTTACAATTCTTCTTCATTTCAAATTTGTTCTATCTAATTCTCCATAAATGAAATTGTTCTGAGTTTGTAATCTGACGCCTAACATTTTTTTTACAAAAAATTGAGTGCACTTTTTCTAATTTACAACAATCATATATACCGCTTACCTCTGAAGCATAGTTCAAAATTGGTGAGATCAATTTATCAAAAATGTCTAGTTTATGTTTCACAGTTATACATGGGAATTTAATCAAATCTAGTTGTAATTTATACAATGCCTTCAAAACCTGACCAGATAAAAAAGTATTAAAAGATCCACCAGTTGTAAAGACTACTCCTCAATAAGTTAATTTTTCGGCAATTTCTAAATTTTCTCCTTTATATACGAATGAAATTTTATGTCTTAGTCTGCCTTTTCTGAAAATCATTTTTTTTTAGTTTTCTTGATATTTACAGTTAATCTCCACTTATCACAATAATTCTCCAATAACAATTAACCTTTATGTAAGCCTTCTTCTGTTTCAGATAGAATAACGATATCATCTGCATATAAAAGTAAAAACAATTTTAAGAACCCTTTATTAACTCCTTCAAACTTATTCATAATAAAATATTCTTCTATGTCATTAAGATACATGGCAAACAAAAAAGTGATAAAGACTCTCCTTGGGGGCGCCTAAACACACATGAAAATTCTTCACTCAAAACATTTTGATATTTTATTCTGGATCCTACACTTTCGTACGTCTAACATTTTGCCTCGTACACCATATTTGATTAATTTAAACCATATAATATATCTAACTAAATAGTCTTAGTAAAATCAACAAACGCAGCATATAGTTTCTTATTGGTATTCAGTATATACGTAATAAGCCGGGCAAAACAAAAATGTTATCTATGGTCCCCATTTGTTGTCTAAAACCGTACTGATTTTAATGTAGACGTGATATTTTTCTGCTCAAGTATTTAATCTATCATTTAAAGTTTTTGTAAATAATTTTACCAAAAAGAACTTAGTAAAGTTACTCCTCTATAGTTACTTTGGTCATTAATGTCACCCTTTTTATGAAGCGGTACTATAAAGCCTTCGGTCCATTATTCCGGAAAGTAACCTAAATCCAATATTTTATTAAAAAGATTATTTTTAAGTATTAACAAAATGAGTTGAACAGGAACAGTATTTAAAAAAATCATTTAATAAGTAGTCGGAATCGTGATTTCCCAGAGCATTTTTATTATTTCCAGGTTACTAAATGGTACATTTAAGTCAGAAAACATAATATTTAATCCACCATCCAAGTACCTATTATATTAAAATATAAAACATCTTCATCTGGTTGATGAAAAAACTGAATCAGGATCATTTATAGCTTTAGAAAAAACGTTGAAAATCATTCGATGACAAACTACAATTATTACATTTATTTATAGCAGTACCTCTGAGCAATCTCCAGTATCCTTTAACATTTAAAATTGTTTCATTTTCAAGTTTTTTAGACTGTTCCTTGTCATAATGAAACTTCTGTTTTGTAACAGTTTTTTATATTCACCCCTGGCCTTTACCATAGCTACCCTATTTTAATCACATGAATAATTCTTAACATATTTAAACATCTATAATAATTCTGTTTTTAAAGTTTTACACTCTCAATCAAAATAAGGCACATTTATATTGGTAGGCTTTTTTGGGGTTTGAATTTATTCTCTTTTTAAACAAAGGGAGCCAATATCGTCTAAAACATTACACAGTTTTTTCAAACTATCATTTATATTGCGAACTATTTTCTGCAATTATAATATCTTGGGAAATAGTTTTAAGATTTGATTCAACATTACGACTTGAAATAATATTAATATATTCTTCTTTCTTATTGTTGTCCCATTTATACATGAAAGGAAAACTTTTTTTCATTTTTATCATCTTTCTACCGTATGAATGGTATTTTAAATTCATATTACATTTTAAGGTAATTTCAACAACACAATGATCAGATAAAAATTTTGGATCTTTTACTTCAAACCTATGTATATATACTTAAAAAACTACTTTCACATAAACCATAATCAATTACACTACTACCTTGAATATTCACACATGTACATTTACCAATGTTTTTATCTACACCACATCTTCCATTTAATACTCTTAATCCGGTAGATTTACAAAAATGTAATAATAACTTTCCGTACTCATTATTTTTTTTATCTTGACTCTTTCTTGGGTAATATTTCATCAGTTACATAAAAATCAGGCATTAAATCTGCCAAATGAACGACTCATCTTCAACATAATCTGCCTTTTCTCCAATACTAGCATTAACATCTGCTGTTATAATAATCTGACTATTCCCCTCATAAATAGTTTTCAAATTCCAACATGTCATTAATAATAAGATCAAAAATAGACTCATAAGTTAGGAAATTCTCTCTGGTACTACCTTGTGGTGTGTTGTTTGCTAAACATAATAACATAATAACATAATAACATGTCAAATTATTACAGTCGTCTGTTTTCTTTAAAAAGGTCACATATTTACTTAACGTGTAGCGCACATATATAATTATACCCCGCTATTTCTTTTAGCATTGTTTAGCTCCCTTTGATTTGTATTTCCTATTCAAAATATATGATTGGAAATTTTTAACGTTATAGTCAAAAACGTCACTGGACCAAGTCTCTGTAAATAATAATATATCGTTTTCCGTAAAAGATTCATCATTTCAGGGGAGTTTAATTTATCGTAGCTTTTTCCTATTAACCCCTGTACGTTTAATAAAGATAGTTTGACCTCACTTTGACCCAATACGCTGTCCTACTTTCTGACGTGACCCTCTTTCTCATTGGCTGACGAATCATTTTGATCTCGTGTTGACATGTCTATTTTTATCCGCTGGTTTTTCCGATATTTCATTGGTTCGTCCATTACTGACCAACCGTTTCTCGTCGTTTCTGGTTTGAGGATTATTCACTACTAGATTCATATTTGACAGCATGATGGGTAAAGCTATGATTGTTCACATTTGCACTAGTACATGTATTTTCTCTATTTTGTACGTTTTCTTGGTTGTCTCCCTTTGACCCTGCATTGTTTACATTTTGGGGGCGTGTCCATTGATATACTCAAACACTTCGGTAATCACTGTTGTTTTGCTGCTGTTGCTGTTCATCATCTGCTACAGTGGAAATTGAATAGACGCGGTTATGTTGTAACTTATCACGCTGTGCATTAAGCTGGATGTTTCTCAGTCGATCTGTCCCCCAAAACATTAAACCAAATCTGGAACATGTCTCGGACATTTTTTTTCTGTCTATAACAAGTTTTGCCGGGAAATGGATCTGTAATTTCTGGCGTCTTGCCCTTGCAAGTTCTGCCTCTTCAGAGTTATACAGTTCAGATCTAGCTAAAAGAAATCTCTTGTGGATATTGACTATCTATACCAAACCCAGTACCTTTAAGTTTATAAGCTCTTAAATGATATCGTCTTCCGAAATTGTGACGTTTTATTGATAAACCAGCAAAGTCACACACATATTATTTAAACCAAAATTAAATGTTACCGTAAAAAACTAAACATAACTGAATAAGTTTCATGTACGTGAATACTTCGGTATGTCGTTTTGTATGTAATGTGTAAAAGAAAATCAAATCTACAACGAAAAAGTCTTCGAAATATGATATAAAGGAACTCAGGTACTTATGTACAGTATTACATGTAGTAGGTATTTATACTGAAGAACAGTTATCACACCGTAATTACCGGCGCCAGTGATGGTAGATCACTGCAGTGATAGCAGATAGCTGAAATTTACCGCTCGGTACAGGTAGGTTATATATTTTCGTTGGTAATTATCATATTACAATTCTTAAAAATTTTCGGTTTATTCCTGTACAGTCCAACCCCTTTATTCGAAGTGCCTGGGACTGAATATTTACTTCAAATAAATCGATATGGGTTCGAATAATCGAAATCAGGAATAATGTGATAGACGAAAACTACTCCACTATGACCAATCATAGCAAAGCTACCCTTTACAACACACTTACCTCCTGTAATAAATTGAGAAAAATAAATATTAAAGAAAAGATGCGTAACAATTATTTTATTGACATGAAAGACATATTAAGTACTTGCATTTTATTCGACATTATGTATCGTTTCGTTTCGCCGCAAAGCCTTGATAATGGCCGTGTTGTCACTACGGTATTTATATATTACAGCTAAACTCCGCTGTTTTCGATTAGGATAAATGCTCTCATGTAGTGGTGGGTTAATTAATGACAAAAAAATGTTTTGGATGTTTTGACAAATCCACATTTACGGTATGTATGAAAATTATTGCTGTCATCTTCAAGCAATAACAGTAACAAAATCGGACACGGTGCATAACTTTTCATTTTAGGTAATTAACGTTGATTACAGAACACACAAAGAGTGATTATCATGATTGTCTAAATACAGGCATGACTGTTGATATTTTTCACAAGTCGACCGGTCAGCGAGTGGATCTGCGCCCAATTTAGTCTGGCTTCGAATGATAATTAGGCTGACTTTGAATAATAGGTGTGAAATTCTTTCATAATTGTATAATCGGGACCGAAATTTTACTTCGGAAAATAGGAGGTATTCGGATAATGCATTTCGAATAATACGCCCGTATTTATATTGATTTATAATAGAGAAAAAAAACGGGACCGGCTGATCTACTTCGGATAATGCCGGGAATTCGAATAAAGGGTTGTCGAATAACCGGGGTCAGACTGTATTTACCAATTTCTGAAATAATTGAGCGCGCGGCAAATTATCAAAAAGCACGAGAAGAATCAATAAATCCAACAAATAATTTTCTGTTTTGTGATTTTCAATAACTTTACAAGAAAGTTAAGAGTGAAAATATAATCTAACGTACTATGGTAAATTTCCTGAAAAACACATTGATTTTCGTTCAATAAGATTATAAGTATCTACAAACTTTGTCAGCCTCTCATTTTAAAGCGCTAGTAAATAATTTAGAAAGACAAGAAAATATTGTTATTTGTTCTAAATTTTCAGGTGAATAAGTAGAACCCTTGCCTTTGTAACTAGGAATTATGTACCTTCAGACCAAAGTAGTAGGAATTAAGCCTGTTTCTGAAATTTTGTTAAATAATTAAAGTATATTTTGGCAAACATTATATGTTATGTGGATTTATATATATTCATTTGAAATATTGTCAGACCAACTAAAAGCTTTGCCATTTTTACATTATTAATAACTTTTTGAAATTGTGCTGTTTTGTGAACGGAGAATTAAAATATCATCATCAAAGTTCATATTCTGTATCATCAACGTGAAAAGATTTTTCATTGTCCGTTACTTTTAACTTTTAATGAAAATACTCATACAATTTTTTATAAAATCTTGCACGTTAATTTTAATTATTTCTATTCAAAAGAAATTAAAAATCTCCCAGTAAGATTTCGGGTCCGAAGAATGCATTTTACGTATTTTATAATTCATTGATAAAATTGTGGCGATTCATATTAAAATTCATTGTACGTTTGTAATCGATGCTCGCACGGTAGAGTAACCTTCTATTATTAACCGATTTGTTTTCACTGAAATTTTTTCTTGCGCGATTGTAAATAACACGTTTATTTCTACACCGGGGCATATACCAGGGTTATTTTTCTTGTTACAATTTTTTTTGGTAAAAAACATTGCGAGTCTTTATTTACATTAAAGGTTACTTCAGCTGAATTTTGTTGAAATAAGACAGAGATATTTCCGTTATTCTGTCGAGAGCTATTTTTGTTCGGATGTCTCTGACGGGAACTCATTTTATAAATGTTAAACACATAACACCATGTTTTTGTCAAGTTTTGTAAAAAATCATTTATGTTTATTGCTTGGCCAACCTAGGATGAGAGATTGTTTTGTTGGGACTCATTTGGTTTCACAATGTGAAGTTGACTCCGTTTAAATCAAAATTTAAACAAGTTGTAAGCAGCGAGTGTCCGTCGGAAACAGACAGTCGAACTTAAGTTATGCTGAAATCTATAAGGAAAAGCAGTATCTTGGAAGATGTATAGAGTAATCAATTACTGATAAATTTTTCTACATGTTGGCGCACCTTCTTAACTACCTTGCCCCAAAAAGCGACCGTTTAAAATATACAAATTATTGTTTATACATAGAGGATATTTGTTTGTTTGTGTGTAAGATGAAATTTTATATTTCATCGAGTGAGCTTTAAAAACAGTATTCTTCACGAGTGGCGTAGCCACGAGTGAGAATACTGTTTTTTGGAGTGCACGAGAAAAATAAAATTATATCTTACACAACCAAAAACAGACAAATTTTTTTCTTTTATTTATGCTTAAAAACAAGTTAAAACGAAATTTCCATAATTTAACGTTTAATATTAAAAATCTGTTTCCCCATTTGAGGCAGCCCCATTTAGTACGGACTTTCTCATTATAAAACAAGAAGGTCTTGAGCTGAAAAAAGAAAGTCCCGCCTTCAAGCGTTAAATGACGGTGATATTTTTTCATTTTATTAAAAAATATGAATGATCGCTTTGTTTTAATAATAAAAACAAACAATTCTTTGCAGGAGAAAATATCCAACCAGCCCATCCATATTTTCTGTTACTTTTTACTGCGAATTTATATTCAAGACCTGGATTTCTAAAATGTAAACGGCAGCCATTTTTTAAAGTTGTGTATGTATTTCATAGGAGGAGAAAATAATTGTGTAAGATTCAGAAGGATATAATTTATGGGATTTTGTTAATCATACACCTTTTAAAAAAGAAAAAAAAAATTTTTTTGAGGATTGTAACAGACAAAAAATAAGTGTTGACAGAAGTGAAAACATTCCATAAAAGGAGCTCAGGAAATGGAAAAAACTTGGGAAAGCTTGCTGAAGGAACGCTGGGTTGTTTTACTTATTTTTACGAGTGATGGCTGTCAATGCTTTTCACTTTTTCATAAAAGCATACGGCATTATTGCTCGTAGGAAATACTTTTAATATGCCAAATGTCATCAAGAGCAGTTTTGCATGGGAAGGAATGTAATTTTTAAGACTGTAACAACGAAACAAAAAAATTTAGAGACGAAATTTGTGATTTGGGGAAAATTTGCAATGCATAGAAATAAGTTTTCTCTCAGTATTACTTTTGACATTTAAGTTATTTTATCTATTCAACTTTGCTATTTCCTTTTTAACAGCATGAACATTATCAGAATTGTCCGTAAAAATAAAATTGAGGTACCACATGGGAAAATCTTAAAAAAGTAGTTTCGTTATTGAAAATAAGTGAAATAATATTTTGGGGATAATTTTCACTGTGAAATTATCATAATATAATTTTCACGGATGAAATCAGTGAATCCACTGAAAAGCATAAAATAAATAAGTCATTAAGCATTCTTCCAGTAGTATTTATGTTTTTAATCTTTAGATACTCTTTGAATAGGTATGCTTAGGTTTTGTAGAAGGCATCAGCTTTGATTAAATAAAATAAGTTCAAGAATGAACGTGATAAAATATATTATCTGGTTCGGATAAACCTTGTAAAAGGCCGATGGAGCATTTGCATCTCCAGTTAATAGTAACATAGTCATAACATAATATTATTACATGATTCAAAAAATACATTTCAAATATTAACAACTCATCCACAGATTTATGAAATTAGACCGCCTCTGGTGAGCACATAACTTATACCAATTACTAAATACCGTCTTGGGTTAAAAAAACATCGTTTTAAGTTTTTATCAGAAGAACATACTCAATTTTGATCCATTATCTTCAACATATTTAAGCTACTGTCTTTTCAAAAAAACCTAGCCCTCCAGATCTTCGCACAAAAATCCTGTTTTCTTGGTTGTTTTAAAAAATGTGTAGTTATCAAACAAAATTTCATCATAACTATCTATTTTACACTCAGTGCAACAAAAAAACACATATTTATATGAGTTTACAAATCAGGAAAAAAATCTATTTCTATGTACATACTTCAATTACAAATTTTCAAAAGTCGTTTAATTTAGTTCTATAACTAAGGTTAATTGTATTTTTAGAGTTCACTGGGCCCGTCTGGCCTATGTTACACTTGATTGTTATGTCAGTTGTTCACGGCGAGTAGTTGAATGGTCACGACTGGAATTGAACTGCTCACAATTTGTTAGATTAGATATGACCTATGACTTGTAGATTCTGTGATAAATTTCGTATAGGAACGCGTTTGCGTCGAATGTTGATGTGCTACGATGAAGATGACGACGATGGAGTTGTTGGGAAGTTTCCGCTTGAATTATCGTTGGGTGTGTGTAATAGCTTTAAAAGTATGTCAAAACTTTCGGTGTTGTTTTACCCAAAATTATTCGAACTGAGTATGTGATTGCCTCAAGAGTTTATAGTTGTTTCCGTTGGTTGTTGCTGGATACTACAATTGGCTGGTGACTAGGAGGTTGGTTTGGAGGGCAGGCAGTTTTTCACAAACAGTGGATGGTTAATAGGAATCCGTCTTCCAATCGGGTGCTCTTAAATGATTTGATGATCTATCACTAACATTGGTGATCGAATGTGAGAGAGTACCAGGTGCCAATCTGGAAAAGTCTTTGTAAACAGTGTCCTTTACTAGTATAGCTGGGAATATAATTTTTACATTGTCGGCGCTATGTTTGGAACGCAAGACTTAGTCTTTTAATTCGGGCAAAGAGAACTTCCTTGCCTTGGCAATTTCACTGGGGTAGTCACTGATATGCTATTTATATCCCTTATAAATTGCTTTGCTTGGCTTTGTTATATAATGAACTTGAGTTGCACACTGAATGTTACCATTATATTACGAGGTCTCGGGTGTTTTCTGTCAAGATCTTGGCCTCTTATACTGACCAATTCGATACGCACGCACTAAATTGAATACATTCTAAGTTGAGCTTGCTTTTCAAGAACATCAAAGGACCTAGCATTCGCCCATTCTCCCATGTTTTCAATGAAATACCGGGAGAAAATCAAATTAACCTCCTCTCTTTTTCTGACGGGGCCTCTATATCCATTGTTTAATTTCTACATTTGAGTCGTTGGCCACTAACCATATGTGCAGCACTATTATAGTTAACATACTTTTCTGTATTTTTCAATTTTTTTTTTAATTTTTGTAGATTTTACATACCCTCTATAAGAAACATTCACTTTTCGTCAACTGGCAAACGTTTCAAAGCTTCCAACTCGGTTGCCATAGAAGTTCAAGGTCACCCCACCCACTGAACCTGTTGAATGTCTAGCACGTTTGGTTGCCTGTACTGGCGAAATCCATCAGAAACAAACCATAAATCTATCCGTAGTTGATGCACTGTTCATTGTTTGAGGTTTCTTAAAAACTTTGACCTCGCCTATAATATTTTAATGAGTTCATTAAAACAATTTGTTTACCATTTGATATGATACAATCACAAAAACACGTCAGCCATATTGGTTCCCCCAAAGCAATCAAAGTTAACTTTACCACCAGATACAGCGGTCACCAGAGAAGAACCACCACCGTCTCGTATTCTTATGTCTGCTTTAGAACAATCAGATATTCGCCTATTCACTTTACGAAAAAA
>NW_026860978.1:0-58229 GCF_026571515.1 Ruditapes philippinarum
ATTAAGAAAAAAATCGACTAAAAGCTAAATAATCTAAAAAAGAAACTTTGACAAACATTTATAATAAACAAACCATATCTGCAATTAAGTGAATATTTAATCAATATGTAAAATACATGAACATTATAAACTTTGCATCTACTTTACATAACTTATAATATCGGATAAGTTCGTTTACTTGTTTGCTTTTCGCTATTTTCATGTGCATGACTAATCGGGATTGTGGACGTAATTGTAAGTGGTGGTTTAGTTGGTGTTAGACAAAATTGATAACTCATCAAACCAACGTAAATAATCTGTAGGAGTATGCATGGTAATTAAGAACTTATAATGTATAGGAGAAGGCTTGGTTAAACAGAACTTAAGTGTCTGGAATTGAACTTGATAGTGACAGAACTTGTGTAGATAGTTCGTTTCTAGAACTCTTTCAGATTAAATATTAGACGCGTATACCGTGTCAGCAAAAATCCTTAATGACTGTTTTTACTATTTTTTCAAATCCGAAATTTCAGATTCTATGAAATTTTTACATATATTCAGTTCTTCTCTGTAAATTTTACAGGAAGTCAAACCGAAAAGAGACCGCATCCGGCCGGATTACTGTTTCCACGAGAGATAACTGTGACCTTTTATCACACCCGTGAACATATAGCAAATAGGACAGCTTGATGCAGGTAGTAAATGTATGTTTCAAACTGTATTACCGATATATGTTTGTCTATTGTTTTGTCTTTTTATAGGCATAATATTCTATGATATACTGTGCAGCAATCGATTGCAGGAAAGAAAAACTTACCAAGCACACAACCATTTTACCCGCAACAACTGGATGGATCTTGCCATCAGTTAAGGGGTGTGTAAATAATTCAAGTCATTATTTACAAAATAAAATGTTGCAACGTTTAAAATTAAAGCATGATAAACATTGAAAAAAACTTAAATTAATATGTTTTTTCGCCGGACAAGACATGTATTAATCATCTAGTTCAATATAAATATACAAGCCTGTGGTGAAATTGTTTATCTTTTGATGGCATTTATTTCAAAAACTCCTAAACTACAATGTGTAGGATAGTAGCTTTAATTAAGGTATCGTCACCGGAGGTAAAAGTAGGGTAAACAAACATTTATTAGCGATTGATAATCTTCATATCTTTATGTTAATCTAGTAATACGTCCGATGATTAAAGTATACATGTATATATATTATATATGGAGCAAAGGGTGATGGGTTTGATACTTTGGTGATACCACAAATCGCGTTAATAAAATCCTGCGATTACCGTTTCAATGTACAAAGTTCATATGATGGATAAAATTTTTAACCTTATAGCGGTATATATAATTAAAATAAAGCTGAAATATTAGTTAGAGTAGGACATACAAGTAGAATGATATGTCGATAAAGGTAAAGTTATTTTATTTCAACATGTATTATTTATCTTTTGCTTATTTCCTACTTACTTTCTGTTTGTTTATTTGTTAGAGCAGATATAATAATCAATTATTTAATTATTTTTCTTACGATACACAGGCTCGTAACTTGGTTTATGAAAGTAAAGCCCTTTTTGTAATGGATTTGCCCCTTTGTAAATTTATTTGATTTCAGACATGTTGATATAATGGAACTGGAAATATTTTTTTCCAGATTTGTGTGCCATTTGATGTAGATCTGAATCAATGAATTGTGTGCAATTTTTCAGATTATTACCTCATCCCGTTTTAACAAGAATGACTATTTTTATTGTGCTATATTTAAAGTGTTTCAACGCTCTTTATTCGAACGGGCTAAGAATTGCACTTACCACCGATTTTCAATTTAATTTATTGTATATTTAATTCAGTATTATATTTCTTTATGTATAAGTTAACCTTTATTAAAACGAATTTTCAAAATTATATTGGTCAGGCAAGGCCCAGCCGCGCGACCAATTTTATTTTGTAAATACGTACTAACAAATTTTAACCAGCTTAGTGTTTTAAATAATTTTTATCGACAGTCGATTTACCGGAATGATTAACAGTTTCTCGATTTACCAGTCTGATAGTAAATGTGTTACGATTCATTTAAAATACTGAAATCCTATTCAACAAAAAATAATTACAAACACTAATATCCATTGAAAGATTTTTTAAATTTTGTTTGCTTCACTTAATCTATGTAAACATTTAGCATTTTTCTAATTTAGAAGGACCTACTTTAAAATATCACCTTCAAATTGCGTTGCGTCACAGATTTGATTTCATTTATGCTGTCTCAAACACATAAATCAAGTATTTAGTTGTTTCAGATTAGTATAGGTAAATGTTAAAAGTAAGCATTTACAAAATAAAATTGATCAAGATCAACACACTGCGCAGCTACTTCTCCAATACATTTAGTTTTTGTAAATCAAAATGATTTCAGATTTCAAACAAATCTTAGTGTTTGAAAGTATTTTTTGTACTATAAGATTTCAGAATTTCGAATTAATAGTGACACATTTACTTTGGTAAATCGTCAAACTGTTGATCAGTCTAGTAAATAATAATTTAAAACACTAAGCCGGTTAAAATTTATAAGTACGTATTTACATGAAATAAATTTAATTTTGTAAATACGTACTAATAAACTTTAACCTATACGTAGCATATTAACTTTGCTGGATCTTTCAAAAAATAAGTTAAATAAATCGACTTAAAGATATACACTTAACTGGTTTTTGTTCGTTAATTAGATTTGATCAAGCGGCTGCACTGTGTTCCAATCTTGGACGATTAAATTTATATGTTAATCTTTAACCTTGTATACTAAACTGTGACAAGTTACAGATAAATCATTTTGTTATCTAAAATAGGAGATAATACGTTGAAATAATACGAACAGCCAAGGACGTGCTATTTATAGACATTTTCCTTGATAGCGAAACCATCTGCGTCATCAATTTGTAGATAATTTTAATAAATTTGATGTTAAAAAGTAGAAATTATAATAAATAATAATTTTAAATTTTTAAAAGTTTGGAATGTGCTTATAAAATATACTGTATAGTAAGACCATTGGCAACTTGAAAGGTAGGCACTTCTTTAACTATACATTTAATTTTATACATAATATACATTAACATGCAAATTCGATAAGCAATTTACTCAATTTAAGAGTCGAAAATTTCGTTCATCGCGTATTTTTTTGCGTCCTTGAATGTTACTGGTCAAACATAGGGACTGGCATTGAAACAGTTTGCTTAAAGAAGAAGTTATTTCTTCAAAATCTCTTAGTTATTTCTTAAAAAGTCTTAGAGCGTACGACGGTTTGCTGTTTTATTGGCTTTTAAATAGCCCAGGCCCTGCCATATTAATAATCTGATAAATCTTTATTTGTATAATTGTTAGTATGACAGCATGTGATGAAAAAATTTACAACATACACAGACGGTAAACGGAGTTGTATATCATTTGCATGTTGCAAGTTGAAAAAATGCGAATATTAAGTTACGAATGACAATTTGTTAGTGATTGATACTTATTTATAATTTCAACTATTTTGGACTTCCCTTTATGCACGGTAGCAATGTTTCTTTTTATAAAACACACATTGAAGAATGTAATTATGAATTTGAAGTATTTGCACTATGTGATTTTCCAATGTATGTCATTTATTAATTGAGCTTTGTTTCCATTTTCTGTGTCCAAAAAATTCGCAACATATCATTATTATACTAAATCGTTCTCAGCATCCATTTATTTTTTATCCAAACTTTTCATATCAAATTCATATTGTACTCCATTTAGTCTTATATTCATTGTCAGAGTCCTTGAAACTCGCAAGGAATCATACACATTTATTTATTAAACTAAAAAATGCCATACAGTGCCATTGAAAGAAATCATACAGACATAGTCAAACACTTTCAGTTGCTATTTGGCAATTAATTGAGAATTTTATATCGAAATCTTAATACTACTTTATTTCATGTAAGACAAAACACTTTTCATACTTTTTTTCAGATAATAAGCTTCTTTCATGATCTAAACAATTATTTGAATATTATTGAACGCACGTTTGTTTCTGAATTAGTTAATATCACTTTTTATACAGTTATGAAATGTACAAATCAGGCAATAGATAAAATGTTATAAAAACGATACAAGCATAATGTACATTGAACAACTGCTCCGCTCTTGATGTTTACTAATGTTCACTTAAAAAACTTTACTGTCAAATGTTTTGAGATGCATGGGAGATAAATTTGAAATGATACGAGCGACAAAACAAAAACTCAAATATAGGACATGCTATTTATGGACGCATTCCACAAAAGGAAGTAAATCTGCTGCTCTCAGCTTGAATGTCACATTGTTTCATTAGATTTTTAAGAAAGACAGATTTATAATTACTTAAGTTTAAATCTTGAAGTTTGGACTAGTTTTATCTTATAAACTGAATAGTTAGACTTGACAACAGGAAAGGTAAACATACACTTTATTTTGTATATTAGTCATGTGTTTAAACATGCTAACATCGATAAGTAAGTTACTCATAAAAGGAGTTGAACATTTTATTACGCCAGGGGATGTAACTGGTCATATATTAGGACTGTTATCCGACCAGTTTGGTTTATGAAACATTTTACATCCTGCAATATTAAATTTGATAAATATTAAATAGAATCTTGGAGCGTATGAGGAATGGCTGTTTAATCAGCCTATAATTATCACAGGCCCTATCAATAAACTACTTTGCTGAATCTTTATTATGGCTATTCTTAATATGGCAACATATGAATAAATTTACAATATACACCATGGATAAACGGATTACAGAGATTTTCTCATTCGGATGTTGCAAACAATCACAACTTTGTTAGTGATAGATGTATGTACTTTTTCTTAAGGAAATTTTCCTTATTGGATATGTCTGTTTAACAACCCATTTAGTTTTCTTTAAATAAAGTTTTACCATCGGCATAAAACACGAAATATGTGTCGGACTGTTGTGTTCAGATGTGTTTTTTTATAAAAACAAAAGCAAGCTAGATGATATACGTAATTCATTTTGTAATATATAACCTTGCTATTAATTATATTTTCCGAAAAAGCAATCACTTATATTCTTGAATATATTCTGGAAATGTGCCACACGTGTAAAACTATATTGTATATTTTCTTGCAAACTCACAAGAAATCATCCGATTTTTTTTCTTGCAAGCTATATATATGATATCTAACGAGACCATGTGGTTACTAAAACAAGCTGTATCACTTCCGGCGAAACCATTTGGTATCATTCAGGTTTTAATTATGGACATATAGATATATCAGCATAGGAATTTGAGTTAATTTAAACAAATAAAGATGGGGTTTCCTTATGGTTGCTATCAAACGCAAGATGTATTGCAATTTATATAGTCGCAAGAGGTCATGCAGTCATGTTTTTATTTTATGGTGTAACCAATGAATTTTTAGTATATGCACCATGTGATTTTCTGATATATATCATTATTTGATCTAATAATATGAATTGAGATAAGTTTTCATATTTGAAGTACAAACTTTCCATATCAAATTCAAATTGTACTCTTTAAAGTATCATTACTTTGTCAGAGTCCTACAAACTCGCAATAAGTCATGCACATTTTTTAACTCGGAAGATTTCATACAGTGTCGTTACAAGAAATCATACGGTCATGCTCTAACACTTTGTCCAGAATTTTAATGATTTTGCCAAAATGCGTCCCTCGGAGCTACTTGCAAATATATCTTTGTTAACCATACTTGTTTGCTTTACACTCAAAGTTCATGTTTAAGGTTTGAATATTGTGTGTCAATGAATGCCAATACTTATTCAGCACGTTTCCTGTCAGTTATTCGCTGTGCTATAATTCCATCAGAAAAAGTTATAATATATACATCAGTTATTATTCATACTATTAGAAAACATAATTACTTACTCTCGTTGTTCAACTTGCAACACTTGGGTAATCACCATTGATATATAACTTCTCGAATTGACATACTTAATAATTATCATTATTTATCAAGGGAGATAACATTAAAATATTATGAGAGACAAAAATTATATAATTTACCTTGCCAAAAAAACTAGGATTTTTTTTAAGTTTTCGAGGAATGGAAGGCTGAAAATTGTTGGTCAGTTTCAATAAGATATATACGCCGTTATTTGAAAACATACATTTTATTTGGATTTCAAGGAGTTTCGTGCTTAACACAGCAACTATCTGTGCTTTAAACATGTGTGCCGTGCTTGACCAATTTAATCTTATAACTTACCAAAAGTTCCAAAATAATGGGAGATAAATCTGGTATGATTCATGCGATAAAATAAACTTTAATTTAGGACATGCTATTTTTAGACGTTTTCCACGAAAGGAAGTTAATTTGCGAAATTCAGCTTGAAAGTCATTTTTTTCATTAAATTTTGAAAAGGTAGATTTAATAATTAATAAAGTTTAAATCTAGAAAAGTTTTGAATGGTTTTATTTGGAATGTTGTATAGTTTCACTTTAAAACCGGTAGGATAATCTTAATTTAAAACAAACCCATAATTTTGTTTACAAATGTAATGTATTATTTATAAGTGTTTAAACATGCTAAATCGATAAGCAGTTTACTCAAAATTCAATTAATCAAGTTATGTATTGTAAGGGGATGTAACTGGTCATATCTTAAGACTGTCATTGAAACAGTTGAATTTTGAAGCATTTATATCCTGCAATAGTACATTTAAATATTTCACAGAATTAGGAGAGTCTATGATAATTGGCTGTTAAATTAACTTTTACCTATCACAAGATCTACCATTATAACAATTTGCTTAATCTTTATTTCCACTGTTTTTAATATGGCAACATGCCAACAAATTTACAAGATACACAGAAGGTAAACGGGTTTATAAATGCTTTGTATCTCATTTGAATGTTGCAAACTGAACGTTAAAAATGTCATTTTTTTGTAGTTGATGTATGTTCTTTTTATTAAGGGAATTGTTCTTATTGTCGATGCATGTTTCACACCCCAACCTGCGCAGTTTTCTTAAAATCTAAAAGTCAAGTTTCATCATCGGCACATAACATGAAATGTATATCGGACTGGTTTCAAATTTTGTTTTGTTCACAAAAAGCATGGTAGACGTATGCAATTCATTTTTACTTGCAGTTAATTATATTTTCTGAACTGAAACGAGTTCACGACATTCGTTTAGATATAATGTATACTGTAAATGTGATACAAGTGTTATATCAACACGTAATGTATGTTTTCTTGCAAACTCAAAAGCTTATTTCCCCTGAATCTTACTTTTTAAATAAATATATATGAAATCGTTCGAGATCACTTAGTGACTAAAACAAAGCAGTATCACTTCCGATGAAATCATTTGTATTATTGTGGTTTTGATAATTTCAAATATGAATATGAACATACGATGTCGTATAGATAAATCATCATATAAAACTATAAAGAAATTAAACTTAATTGAAACAAATAACGATCATTGAGTTTTGAAGTAATTGCCTTTAAATATCGGAAGAAGCTTGCAAGATGAAATGCATAATCAATTGCTAGAGTGGCAAGAATTCATGCAGTCGTGTTACCAATATTGTTCAAAGGTTCAGCTGTTCTGTGCTTCCCTGAGTTTTGTATTTCACACATTACAAAAATGTTACCAATGCATTTACACCATGTGATTGTCCAATATCTTTATGGATTAAGTAATATCTGTTGAGCATATTTTATCATATTTCAAAATCAAATTTTCCATATCAAATTATAATTTCGATAGAAATAGTCATAATGTAAATTAATTGTTATTCACATCATAAGAAAACATAATTACTTACACTTGAACATACTTCCAGTTGAAAATTCGCGTTTTTTAGCTCGCAACATCCGAGTGAAATATAGCTACACTATTATCATTATTATAACTAAAGGGAGATGACGTTGAAATGTAATAAGGGACATTCTAAAATGTATAACTACCCTTGCCCAAAACAAGGGCATGCAATTTATAAAAGTTTTCGGAGAAAGGAAGTGTAATAAATCTATGCCGAAAACTTGTAGGTTAGTTTCAAAAAGAAAATGTAATTAATTCATTTTAATCGTATAAAGGTCGGATACTAATATAGTTACAATAAATAACTGCAAAAGGGGAGAAAAGGTTTTTCTTTTCATTATCATTTGTTTCTTGGCGTTTTACATAAAAAATATGAAAAAATGAGAAAATATATCATACCACTTTTACTTGATTGTAGATTATTACCCTAGTCAAAATATAATGACATGCAAAAGCTTGATTGTACGATGGCCTATAGGTGACATTTGCAGTTTTATTTTATCTCGTGGCCACGACTTATTAACTTGAGGCCTCAAGATATTATTTCGAGGCCACGACTTATTATCTTGTAGTCGCAAGATATTATCTCGTGGCCACGACCGTACATTTAATCAAAGATATTTCGTTCCTTGAAGATTGTTCATCACGACATAATTGTTATGTATGCATTTTACGTGATATTATAAGTTTCTTCTATTTGCCCATTTTTAGCTCGACTATACAAAGTATATGGAGAGCTGTCCTACTCGCCCCGGCGTCGGCGTCCGCGTCCAGATTTCAGATTTAAGTTTCGGCGCAGTAAAATATTTTTCACTACAACTTTTTCATTTCTTAAGGTATCAACTTCAAATACCATTTTCGTGTTTAAATATTGAATTCTGCTTAAGCCGGTGCTAGGGGGCGTGGAGGTAACTTACACTTACCAGTACCGTCCATGAACAGACTCAATCAAACCGAGCCTACAACATTTTCAATTTTGCCGTGTTTGGCTTTCTTTATGGATTCTTTTTTTCTACTATTCTATTATTGTGTGGCCACGACATATTTTCATGTAGCTACGACTTATTATCTCCTGGCCTCAAGATATTATTTTGTGGCTTCGACTTATTATTTCGTTGCCAAGATTTATCATCTTGGGGCCACAACTTAATATCTCGTGGCCACGAGTTATTGTCATGTGGCCACGACTTATTATTTCGTGGCCACGAGTTATTATCTTTTTGCCACAACTTATTTCAGCCAATGAAAATGGTCGTTTTATCTTAAACAAAAGTTAATATCACGCTGGTCATAGCTTTCACTGGGTGGCAGGTCCAACCCGGTAGTGAATAAGGGGAACGTTTTATAATTATTATTGTACAATTTTATTGTTTTTGTATGGTCAGGTGTTTCTTTTATTCTTCTTTAAAGGGATACTCACGCAAATTAATGGCAAAAGTATTAAAATGATCTTATGAACTCAAATTACGCTAAAATGACATTTTTTAAAACTCCTAGTAAAAACTCTATATATTTTGGGTTTGAAGCGTAGATACATCTATGTATGTTGAACGAAATTTAGACGCCGACAGAATCGCCGAATAGTTTTAAAACAAGTCATGTGAATTAAACAAACCCTGGAAGTAACAATAACAGATATTGTGGATATTGTATGATTGAAACAAATCTAAGCCATTCATTTGGCATGTTCTTTAACGTTTCCAGAGTTCACAGTGTCAACTTTTGTGAAATCTAAACGCTTTAACCTGACTCACGTTGGTCAAGTTTAGAAACCACCATTTTATTCTTTATCAGGAGAAAAGTTTTGTTCCTTTGTCTGCCTTGTGTATCTTTTTGAGGACATTTACAGAATAATGATTGAAACATTCGAAAAGAAGAAATGAAAATTGTGCCGGTGTTGCCCTTTAAAGATATACTATGCTTAAATATGATAAAAAGAAATACTGATAATAGGTACACAGTCTCTTTGTAAAAATAAAATAAACATGTTTTGACTTCACAGAAAGTAGATGTGATATGCTTAAAATATATGTCACCATGAAATTGGCATGAATATATATAGTGTCAGTTTTACTTAATTTGACCTGTAATAGGGAACGCAGATGCATGTACATTTAGTTTATTGATTCTTTTATTCTAGCAAGACACATGAATTTACTACTGCTACTGCTGTGCTTCTGCTACTGCCGATTTACGTTTAATAATCTTGCTACTGCTACTACTGTTCTACTGCCACCTTCGTGTTTTATAATTTTGTCACTGCTTCTGCTCACTGCTTTTGCTAACTTCCTTCTGGTGATTATCACTTATAAAAGGGAGTGTAACTTTTGAAAAGCTGCACCTACAGTAACTTGATCCTTCAACGTGAGGACAACAGAGGGCCAATTAGAGATGGCAATACTCTACTCAGTGGACATGTAAATGGGATATATACAGTTAATAGTGATATACTAGCTGATAAGCCCTTACTGCAATTCAGCATGTCTCTGGGTAAATGACCACAAGATAATAATTGCCACAAGATAATGACTCGTGCCCACGAGATAATATCTTCAGACCACAAGATGATAAGTCAAGGCCACTGTTTTGAGATACAGCTGTAATGCAATGTTACTATGCGATAATATGTAGAAGTTATAACTTTGTCATTTATCGTTACTTTTTAACGTAGTGTTTTTCTTGATAAAGGGAGTCTAGCTTGCACTGGAAAGCTGTACAAATCATGTAGAATTGTGCCCCTTTAATCAGAAAGTGTATGCTGTGTAATTGTCCTTGAATGAGGTGTCGTTTTAAAAAATCTACAGTTTTTGACTTGAAAGTTGATCATGAGGTTTTAATTTGTTGGTTTGTTATTGAATTATATTCGGGTGAATTCATTTAAGAGTAAGATTGTTTAATTGATTATTTATACCTTAATAAATACAATTATTATCAATTAACACAATTATGTGAAATCAAACTTTATCGATTGATCACCGATTTTAATACATTTTAAATAGCATATTTTCGTTTGAAGGATAAATCAACAATGTACTGTATTTATCATTTCCTATATACATGTATATATAAATAAAAAAATCGTGTTTAAGGTTGAACACTACTTAATAATATTCTCTTACATTACTTTATAAATTTGGCATGTTTGTCAAAGTAGTAAATCTTTTTATATCAAGGTCATAATTCAGTTGAGATTTTTTTTCAATGCTACAAAGCGATAGATTAAGCAATACACATTAATCGTTTTTTCATTTTTGGTGAATTAAGATGTTGGTAAAATTTCGTTTTGCGCAAATAAGAATAATATAAGTTTTTGATAAAAAATCTGTATTCTGTATTTCAGGCATGGCCGTATCAGGACGTAAACAAAGTGATCTACTAGGATCAGTAGCAGCAGGATCAGCAGAAGACTTTGATCACTGTTGTGAACCATGTCTTACTACAAATCAACGCATAGAAGCTCACGGGTTTTGTGTCACTTGTCAAGAATACCTTTGTAAAATTTGCCACGATGTCCACAGAAAAACAAAAGTCTCAAGAAATCATCAAATTTTGCAGCGTAATGATTTTGATAAGATTCCAACTACAAGAAAATCAAACAATGAATGCACTGAAATGTGCCAAGTTCACAAAAAAGAAATAATCAAATTTTATTGTCCATCACACCATGCACTCGGATGCAATGACTGCATAACTTTAGGCCATAGAACATGTAAAGTTGATTACATACCTGAAAAATGCGAAGGTATCGCAGATGGGAAGGAATATGAAGACGTCATGCAAAAACTGGGAGAAAAATTAAAAGAAGCATCAGAAATTTCGAAGAAGGCTAAAGGCAGTAGAATCAATATAAATGATTACAATAAAGAAATCATCAAGGCGATCACTGAATTCCGAAAAGAAATAAATGACTGGTTAGATCAGATGCAAAAAGATGCTTTAAATAATGCCGAAGAAATAAAGTCCAACACCAACAAAATTATTCAACACGTCCTTGATACATGTGAAAATACGATTTCCGGTATAAAATGCTTGCAATCAAGTCTACATGCAAGCAAATCAACTCATCAAGACGGTCAACTCTACATTGGCATGAAACGGGCTGAATCTACGCTGAAATCAGATGAATTAAATGACGCAGAACAAACATTAATGCATACCAATATGCACTATTCATTTCAACGAAATTCTGAACTCGAAACATTGTTCTGTAAGAAAATGGTCTTTGGTGAGATTGTCGATCATTCTCGTCATGAATCTACAAAAGTGACAAAGACTGTTGATCGTCTGATTGGGAAAGGAGATATCAATGTTAAAACTTCATCAGATATGACGGAATGTTTTATCACAGGATGTTCAGTTCTCAACACAAATAAACTAGTTCTAGCTGATAACCACAACCAGAAGATTAAATTGATATCTATAGAGAACAGGCTTGTACAAGAAGAGAAAGCTCTAGACTCACGGCCATGGGATATTGCTGTAATGTCTCAGGATCAGTTCGCTGTAACAATGCCGGAAAACAAAGAAATAGTTGTCATGACAACAGACGACAAGCTATCATGTGTCCGCAGTATTAAAGTGAATAGGTCATGCTGTGGTATAAACTTTAATCAAGGTCGTCTTTACGTTGCTTGTTTGTCTCCTCCTAGTGTGATTGTACTGAATACAAAGGTGATATCCTGAATAACATCCCTCTGAAATTTCTTCCAAATGAATATGCCCCGTATATTGCTGTGAGAAAGGATTCCAAACTTCTGTATATCAGTGACTATAATAACAACAGTATAACGAGTGTATCATTACAAGGAAAAGTTACAGCTACATATCAGCATACAGATCTTAGAGGACCACGAGGTATGTTGATGCTAGATGACGGTTCATTTCTTGTCTCTTGTCTTGGTAATGGATCAATTCATCAAGTCAACGGAGACACGAGGCATGGGAAGATAATGTATAAAGATACAATCTGTCTGCAACTGCAATCAATATGCTACAATTCACGCCATAGTGAGGTATATGTTAGTGGCTATAACGATAACGAGTTGAAAGTTTTTGACAAACAATAATCAATTGATAAAATTTTCATTTGATAACCAAATTGAAGATTGCATTGCATTAATTGTTCTTAATAATAGAGAATGTAAAAAGTATTTTTTGTATTAATATTTTTATCATTTTTTATAATCATTATTATTATAATTATTATTATTTTCAGGAACTCGTGTGTTTCAAAAATATCTCTTTGTATCAAAAAATCCTTTTCGTCGATTTGAAACGATGCAAATTGTCGCCGATTATTTTGTTAAAAAAATGTAAAATGATCATCCTTATTACAAATGAAACAAATGAAAGCTTCACTTTGTCAATTATGTTTCATATTAGGAATTGGCTAGATATTTATTGAGATATCCTTTTAGATATGAAGATTTTTTTAACAAGGATATTTGGGCCAATTCTTACGCTCTTCTATTGTTTGCATTCATTACCCAAGCCGGTTATATTGTAAATAATTAATACAGCCGGTAAGACAAGAACCTTTATTTCTTATTTATCATACATGAATGACAAACTTCCTTTATTTTCTTCAAAACATTGACAGCTGCCGTGTATGTGGATTGAATATAAAAATGTCATGAATTTTCTAAGAAAAATAACGTTAAAAATGTGAAGTTTTATAAAGCTTTTACACTTTATTTATTGATTTTTTTATAAGGAACGTGTTTCTTGTTATCAAATGAAATGTTGAAGTGTGCCACAGGATGAGAAAAATGTTCAGCTTGTCTAGGATTCAAACCCCCGACTCTCGGAATGCCATTCCTTGGCACTACCGACTGAGCTATCAGGCCGCTTACACATCTTCTCCCTTAATAAGTGAACAGTTCTGAACCATGTTCCCCTGCTTATCTAAAATTCGTCCACGCATTTCAGGGAGTTACAGAGCAATGTAAATTAAACTCTGAGCTATATCCCGTCACGGTCCCCTGTCGGGCGCAAAATGTCACAGGGTGAGAAAAAATTGCTGCCTGACATTGACTCGAATCCGGGACCCCAGCATACCGTACCGCGGCTCTTCCGACTGAGTTATCCAGCCGCATACATATTTATTCCCCTATATAGTGAACAGTTCTGAACCATGACAAGTGTATAGGGAATAACGTACATCAGTGATCGTGAATATGTCATATATGTTTTCACTATGATGTGCAACACGTGCCATATTATACAAACGGTCAGTGAAAAAAACTGTGCTCTTATGTTTATTTTACAAAACACTTACACATGATCGGCAAACATTCATCATTTATATTTCGTTTTACATCTGTGGAGGCGGACAAAGGACGGCACTCTTCAGCCTGTAACATTCGCGTAATATAAAATATAAGCATGTCTTACTTCCTAGTTTGTTCAATCATTAAGTTTGATATCACATATAAAAACAACTTTAAATACTGAATACTTTATTGTACTATGTTTATGTGCACTACATATATTTTGAAGCTTTTTCATGATCATGCCTATCAAATGTACGAAATTTTGACATTAGATGTAAAAAATATCCAAAAACAAATTTCTCGTATATCGCAGATTGTCTTGATATATTTCGATTTTAATCGACTATTATTTATTCAAACTGATAAGTTGTTCTTTCTAATGGTACTTTCATAACGATAGTGATAGTTTAAAGTAAATCTTAACTTTTTTTAAACGTTTATGTCTGCATATAATTATTTCTATACCTAGCATCGTGTTTTTTTGTTATAATTATTATCTTAGTTTACGCTTCATCAAAAGATAAATATTTTATTTGTGTGTTCTGCGCATGATGAGCCTATTTAGGAAACTCTGACTTTAGTGTGATTGTATAATTAGAATTTATTCTTTGAATTAATTAACAGACTTATTTGATGTATTGCATATATCTGTAAGCATGCTGGGTCGTATATATACATTTTGTAATCAGTATTATTTTTTAATAAATCTTGAAAAACAACACCGTCATATGACATTTGTACATTACCGATAAAGACAAAAATATTGCACTTAGACTACAACAAAAAACAGCTGTGTACTATATATTTTTGGGAACGTTTTTTTTCTTTTGTGTTTTGTAATGATAAACAAGCATTAGATTACAGACATAAATACTATTTGTTTCCTCTTTCGAAATGCTACTTGAATGTATAGTATGCATTGAAAAGTTCAGAAATAGGAAGCTTTTTGCTTAAAGACACTCACTATCACTTGTCATTAAATTGTAAATTATGTTAGAACCTGATTATCCTTTGTTATCACACCAAAAATTTCGTTATCAACAGACAACATTAAAAGTTGTCCATCAACTAGCCGATAATAATTTTACAATGTATGGAAAACAAAAATTTATCTTTTTTTTGTATGTATACCCTTTCAAGGGGTTTTTTTATAAAATTTGGGGTAAAAATTTTAGTGTTTTATATTGAAAAAAGAATTTTTGAAAAATTTGTTTATATTGCAAAACTGTTAGTAAAATTTTCCCAAATTTAAAAAGAAAACTGATTTTTAAAATTTTCTACGTAACATTGAATTAACCCCTTGGAAATGAATGAATTTTTTTTTCATTGAATTTTGGGAAATTTAAATTTTATTGGGTATTACAAATTATTAATAAATAATAAAAATAAAAATTTTAAAAACGGGATTTTATAATTTAAGGGTGTTAAAACCCGGGTGCCAGTACAGACGGGGAAAATCAAACTCGTAATTTTTACGGGGGGTGGTAAAGAGGCTTTTGTCCAGTTTTTCCCCTAAAAAATTATCTGAGAGCTTAATAAACCCGGTCTTTTAACGAGAGCCCTTGTTTGATTTTTTTGTCTTGCAAAAAACAAATAAAAAAAATTTTTCGGGAAAAAAATTTCCGGAAAAAAGAATATTTTTATGGAACATTTTTTTCTTATTTGTAGCATTAAAATTTTGTATAAATTTTACAAATTTTAAATTTATAACGGGAAAAATATCATTCTAAGAACCAATTCATTCAAAAATGGTTCTTACGTCATCTGAAGCATGCGGCTTATATAACTCGGGAGTGTAAGAAAGTTTTGTCAAGCACCCGTGTAAGCAGTAGATAATCCAGTCTGATATGCAAGAAGTAATGTCGACTACATTACCTTTAGCTTTTTGTCATATCACATTGACGTTAGAATGTAAATAATAAAAAGGGAACTTACCGAATATGTTATTGAACAACCAATACATGTACATGTAGAAAAATGTAGAAACTATATGATAAATAGTTTGATTGATTCATTCATTGAGATGTTTCAATGGATCACCACTTTTCCCAAATTTTGTCACCTTTGCCACCTTATTGTATCTCTCAATAAAACTTCTGCTCTTGTGATTGAATTATGTCTTTATTTATTTCTTCTGCGTGCTTTAATTTTGATATAACAAAACAGATGATGTTGTCAATAAATGAGCCAAATTGTCTGGTTCTAATATCAGGTATATTAAAGGAGGAATAGTAAAGATAAAGAAGAGAGAGATAGAGAGGCGAATTTATACATGAAAGATGTATATGTACATTCGTCTTTTATATTTTTGGTCTGTTTTTGGTTGTTATTATTTTGCAATCTTTGGTTGGTTTCTCTTACATTACCATTACGTTGTCATTATGCATCTTCCTGTTATCACGTGCTCTTATGTGCGCGTAAATGTCACATGCAATTAAATCATATTTACCCCTGTGTCCATTGTCAATTCGGACTCGAAGACAAAACTTGAATGCGGGAGTCTCAGTAAAATATTTGCAAAAGCTGTGGTAGTTATTTACATACAGTACTGATGTTGCTCCTGCAAATACCGCCAATATCCTTAGACTAGATCACCCCTTATTATTGTATTTTTAAATACAATATTATATAAATCAAAGCTTATTAACTTAGTTGCGGTAGATTTCATCATAAGTTAACGGAGCTGATTTTATATCTTTAAAAACAATATTTTTTTACATTTGGGAAAAACAAAATAAATGCATGGCCCTGAAAATTTTTAAAACAGTGTTTTTTTGGTATATTTTGTAAATTTGGGTTTTAAAGTTTGCACCAAAACCCGTATCAGTTAAAATCCAACTTTCAGCTTTAAAAGCAGAAAGGTTTCCCCGGGGCAAAAATGACGTCAGAGTTTAAAAGTCTTTACCAAAGGGTTCGAAAATAACAGCGGTAACGGGCAATTGAAATCGAAATCATTTTAAACCCCCGGGGAAAAAAATGCTCCATCGCGTTTTTGTAATATTTTAGAAAATATAAGAGAAAACATGGTTATTGGTAATCGAAATATAAAAAAGTTTGAAGTTGTATCGGACATATACATGTATGATATATCTTAATTAGGAAAAGGTAAAAGTAATTTTTTGATTCACCTGCCCAAATTTTCTGTTTCAAATATTTACGAGTGAGCAAATGAATACTGTGGTCATACATTACTTTTGATAAAGCAAACCTATTTTTTTTCTAGGTCTTACAAAAGATATAACCATAATTTCTATGTTCATAGATGTATTTGTTTTTCCCACAAAAGAAATCAGTGGAATCAATGATCTCGGAAAAATCACTGATAAAATTACTGTAAATAAGTGAGAATGTTTATATAAAGTAAAATTTGGTGCTGCAGACTGGAACTGGTTAACATTTGAATGTAGCAATTTACGACTACGACAAAGTGATGAGCTTTGTAAAAAAAAAAATTCTGAAAGGGAAAAAAAAAAAAAAAAAAAACAAATTAACCAACTACAGACCTATATATCTTTTATAATAAAATCTCTCGCAATTTTTATTGGGTTAAAATAGGAAATTAATTAAAACGATTTAAAAAAACTAAAAATGAGCGGCGGATGTGCGACTGAAGCTGTTTATTGTTTTTCCTCAAAACACATGTTTTTGATGATAGCTGCGAAAATAGACTTCAAAGCTACTCTCCCACACAAAATGGGTCTTAAAACATAAACACATATGTTTTAGTTAGTTAAAAATTAAATATGCATAGAAGAAAGTCCAAAATTTTGCGTGTTCTTGCTATTATTTGCTGTAACTTTGTTATTTTTGAATGAATTGTCTTCAAACTTGAACATAATGATTTGCAAGGATAACCCTTAAAAAATAACCAGGACAAGACCTTGACCTTAACTCATAAATGACCTCGACTTTGAAGGGTCAAATTATATTGAAATTTTTCATTTTTTTTCGCGGATGTAACTGGCTGTGAACTGGCTGGCACCTATCGTCGTGATAGTTATTGAATGGATCGACATCCAAATTATAACAGAACATTTCTTAAGGCACAAGATCTTCATGTTTTATCAAACTCAAAATTGGACTTTGGCTCTTTTAATTGAACATTTAAAGGTAAACTTTGTTCGGGAATATTAACCCTAAAAACTGGTAAGAGAATATCAATAATGACATTTTGTAGATAAATAAGATCTTATTAAATTGAAGTGGCAGTGCAAAAGAACGCCATAACCTGCTTTTTACCTTATTTTGGGAAATTATTGTCCTTTTTTTTGTACACTTTGAGCTCTTTGTCAGGGAGCGTCTAGTAACGTAT
The DNA here is from genome assembly GCF_026571515.1 of Ruditapes philippinarum. Classification (NCBI taxonomy): domain Eukaryota; kingdom Metazoa; phylum Mollusca; class Bivalvia; order Venerida; family Veneridae; genus Ruditapes; species Ruditapes philippinarum. Next base: position 18,419 of record NW_026860978.1, read on the forward strand.
TTGGAATCTACAAGAAGTACTAAATAAAATTTTTATGGCAAAGCCATTGGTTTCAAAAGTTGGCAGTGCAAAAACAGAAACTTTTTTTTTTTAATTTTTGGTTTAATTTCTGAACCTTTAAAAATTAGATTGTTTTTCCCAAAAATTTTTTTGTGATTTTTTTTTGCTTAAAGATAAAGAAGAAATTAAACCCTTTGTTTTAAACCTTAAGGTTCAAACTCCTGATTTTAAAATTATCTTAACCTTTAACCCCCCGACAAAAAAAACTTTATTAAAATTTTATATTCAAAAACATAGAAAGAAAATTTCAAGGGAAAAAAAGGAGTTTTCAAATTTTTAAATTTCTAATTTAAATTGACCAATGAAAAAATTTATTTTGTCCTTTTCCCCCTTTTGGGGCTTTTTTCCCCTAAAATTACCAATTATTCTTTGTTTGGGTTGGGTTTTTTTTATTTTTCCCGTTTCAAAAATTAATTTTTCTTTTTAACATTTTCAAAGACTGATGTAATATCGGTAAAAAACACTTTTAAAGTAAAAAGAAAAGGAAGATATCATATCACATGGGTACCATTGTTTTATATTAGGGACACTCCAAACAAGAGTATATAATTGAGAGACAATTGTAAGAGTAGTGGAAGACACTCGAAGTATTTGAAATCCCGTCCTGCTTTGGGTCAGAATCTCTACTTCAAGTAGAGTGCGGATTCTTCCCTTACACAAATAAGCACAATTTCTCAACAGTTGGACTGCTATGACTATATACTTAACTCCTCCGGGAATGTGTTAACCTTTCATAAAACTTGGTAAAAATATATGGTATTTCCGCTGATCCAGATATAACAAATATATGAGGAGGAGGAAACAGGTCAATCACAGGGTAAGATTTTAACTTTTTAAACATTTATATCAATTTCAAAGCTTTTTTTGAAAGGAAATCGAAATGTGATTCTACCCTTTTGACTTATCTCTAAATTTATCCATTTTGTACCGGATTTTTTTAAGTCTTTGTCGAGATATGTTTCGTCATGTGTTCTTGTGTGTCCAAAACACGAGTTTCACAGTCTTACGGCCAAACGATGCTAAACATTAATTGAGAATTGGCGAAAAAAAGAAAAAAAAAGGAATTTCTGTCAAACCTCCAGTCGAGCTTCAAATGTGCTTAAAAGATCCATATGTGATATAGAAAACCATCTACGGAACAACGTACATGTATATAAACATTTTGACACGGACTGAGAGCGAATACTACTCGTATGATAAAGAATGTCCCTCTTAGGAACAAGCCAAACTGTAAAATATTAAACAACTGACAAATGAAATTGACCAAATCATGTAAAGCTATATCGTAGCATATCATATATTTTTACCGTTACTTACTTAAATTCATAGAGATGAAAATACTGTAAGATTCCATAAGTGAATTTGATAGATTTTCACTCACAGACACAAGTATTTTTATAGATTGCTATGCAGTGAAATATTTAAGTAAACTTTTTTATAAAAAAACTGTCCTCAAAAGAAATGTTCTACTTTCGTGTCGAATGAACAACACAAAATTAAATTAATATATCACACACTACTTTGTTTAAAGTTTGCTACTTTTATGACAAATAATTTTACATTCAGCGGAGCTACTCTCTGCTGATAATAAGCTTCTAACATGCTCTTGGCCATTATTTGAATTATCATTCATGTTTGTACTTTCTACATGCGAAGAAAAGGATATTTGAGCCTCGTCACGACAAAACCAACATAATGCATTTGCGACCAGCATGGATCAAGACCAGCCTGCGCATCCGCGCAGTCTGATCAGGATCCATGCTGTTCGCTATCAGTTTCTCTACTTGATATAAAGTTTGTAAGCGAACAGCATGGATCCTGATCAGACTGCGCGGATTGCGCAGGCTAGTCTGGAGTCCCATGCTGGTCGCAAAACCCATTATGTTGGTTTTTTGTCGTGACGCGGCTCATTTGTTTTCTAAAGATATAATGTTCATTTAGTTAATATCAGTTTTTATACTTCTTGTGAAATGTACAAATTAGCCTTTAGATAACAATATACACAAGTACATAGTACTTTGAACAGCTGCGCTGCTCTTGACCTAATTGATTTTGTTACTGTTCACTTATGATCAAGTGCCCTGTCAATTATGAAAACATTAAAGCACTCATTTAAATATCCGATTGCACTTCGGTTTTGTCCGTATATTTGACGAGAATTAATATTTATATTTTAATGGAAATGGCCTAGTGCTTGAAAATTGTCTGCACGGATATATGTCGATTTGTATTGTGTTTTACGGCATTGAAATAAAATTTACTATCTTTAATCCGAGCATTTTTAAATGTTAATTCTTAATTTTTTATATACTAGTAGACTCTATTAATTCTAGTATATACTTTACCAAAACTCATTTAAACAAATTTAAACAAAACGAACAACATACTTCAATAATGGTGAAAATATGAATAATAATAATAAATAAAAAATAAACAAAAAAACAAACAAACAAACAAACAATTCAACAAACAGACAAACCAACAACAACAACAAAAAAGATGGACATACGTGGTCTCAATCTTAGTATGTCTCAATCTTATCAATTTAAACCCGAAGTCTACCATATTGCGCTTTTAAAAACGCTCAGTATAGTTATTTTATAAGATTATAAGATTAAACGACCATTTTCATTGGCTGAAATAAGTCGTGGCAAAAAGATAATAACTCGTGGTCACGAGATAATAAGTCGTGGCCACAGGGTAATTCCCGTGCCCACGAGATAATATCTTGAGACCACACGATGTTAAGTCGAGGCCACGAGATAATAAGTCGTGGTCACGAAATAATAACTCGTGCCCACGAGATAATATCTTGAGACAACAAGATAATAAGTCGTGGCCACGAGATATTATATTGGGGCCTCAAGATAATAAGTCGTGGCTACGAGATAAAGTAAAACAGCAAATGTCACCTCTATGCCACCGTAAGATTCTGAGATATTTTCGTTCTGCTTAGTGGAGGCGAGATATTACCCAGACAAAAATACAATGTAGCACAATATCTCGTCGCGCAGTACATTTAGTTGGACTAATTATTAGCCTACATTTGTGAGACGCATTGTGAAAACTGATCCCTTAATCAATACGATTATTATCAATTAACACAACTATGTCAAATCAAACTTTATCGATTGATCACCGATTTTAATACATGTTAATTAGCATATTTTTGTTTAAAGGGTAAACCGACAATGTACTGTATTTATCATTTCCTATATACATGTATACATAAATAAAAAAAAACGTTTTATGGTTGAACACCACTTAATAATTTTCTCTGATATTACTTTATAAATTGGGCATGTTTGTCAAAGAAGTAAAACTTTTAATATCAAGGTCATAAGTCAGTTGAGATTTTTTTCAATGCTACAAAGCGATAGATTAAGCAATACACATTAATCGTTGATCATTTTGGTTAATTAAGATGATAGTAAAATTTCGCTATGAACAAATTTAAATAACATATCCTTTTTAGTAAAAAGGAAAATAGTGATAAAAAAATTCTATATCCTGTATTCCAGGATTGAACACCGATTTTAATACATGTTAAATAGCATATTTTCGTTTGAAAGGTAAAACCGACAATGTACTGTATTTATCATTTCCTGAATGCATGTTTTATATAAATAAAACCACTTAATAGTTTTCTCCTATATTACTTTATAAATTGGGCATGTTTGTCAAAGAAGTTAAACTTTTAATATCAAGGTCATAAGTCAGTTGAGATTTTTTTTCAATGCTACAAAGCGATAGATTAAGCAATACACATTAATCGTTTTTCATTTTTGGTTAATTAAGTTTTAAGTAAAATTTCGTTATGTGCCAAATTGAATAATATATCATTTTTAGTAATCAGGAAGCTTTCGATAAAAATTTTGTATTTTGTATTCCAGAAATGGCGGTATCAGGACGTAAACAAGTAGACTTGCTAGGATCAGTAGCAGAAGGATCAGAAGAAGACTTTGATCACTGCTGTGAGCCATGCCTTACCACAGGTCAACGTATAGTAGCTCACGGGTTTTGTGTTACTTGTCAAGAATACCTCTGTAAAACTTGCCACGATGTCCACAGAAAAACAAAAGTCTTACGAAATCATAAAATTTTGCAGCGTTATGATTTTAATAAGATTCAAACTACAAGAAAATCAAAAAATGAATGCACTGAAATGTGTCAAGTTCACAAAAAAGAAATAATCAAATTTTATTGCCCATCACACCATGCACTCGGATGCAATGACTGCATAACTTTAGGCCATAGAACATGTAATGTTGATTACATACCTGAAAAGTGCGAAGGTGTCGCAGATGGGAAGGAATTCGATGACGTCATGCAGAAACTCTGCGACAAATTAAAAAAAGCAGAAGATATTTCGAAGAAGGCTAAAGGCAAAAGAATTAATACAAATGATTACAATAAAGTTATCATGAAGGCAATCACTGAATTCCGAAAAGAAATAAACGACCGCCTAGATCTGATGCAAAAAGATGTTTTAAATAATGCTGAGGAAATAAAGTCAAACAACAACAAAATTATTCAGCATGTCCTTGATAAATGTGAAAATATGATTTCCGGTATAAAATGCTTGCAATCAAGTCTACATGCAAGCAAATCAACTCATCAAGACGGTCAACTCTACATTGACATGAAACGGGCAGAATCTACGCTGAAATCAGATGAATTAATTGACGCAGAACAAACATTATTGCATACCAATATGCACTACTCATTTCAACGAAATTCTGAACTGGAAACATTGTTGTGTGCGAAAATGGTTTTTGGTGAGATTGTCGATCATTCTCGTCATGAACCTTCAAAGGTGACAAAAACTGTTGATCATCTGAGTTGGAAAGAAAATATTAATGTTAAAACTTGGGATATTACAGGATGTGCTGTTCTTGATACAAATAAACTTGTTCTATCTGATTACCGTAACAACAAGATAAAATTGGTATCTATAGAGAACAGACGTGTACAAAAAAAGAAAGCTCTAGACTCAATGCCATTTGATATTGCTGTAATGTCCCAGGATCAGTTTGCAGTAACAATGCCGCATATCAAAGAAATAGTTGTCATGACAACAAACGACAAGCTATCATGTGTCCGCAGTATTAAAGTGGATAGGGCATGCTATGGTATAGACTTTAATCATGATCGTCTTTACGTTACTTGTCGGTCTCCTCCTAGTGTGATTTTACTAAATACACATGGTGACATCCTCAATAAATTCCCTCTACAATTTCTTTCACCTGACTATATACCGCATATTGCTGTTAGTAAGGAGTCCAAACTTCTGTATATCAGTGACCGTGGTAACGACAGTATAACGAGTGTATCACTACAAGGGGAAGTTACAGCTACATATAAACATACAGATCTTAGAGGACCAGAAGGAATGTTGTTGTTAGATGACGGGTCATTACTTGTCTGCTGTTATAGTAATGGAACAATTCATAAAGTCAGCGGAGACTTGAAGCAAGGGAAGATGATGTATAAAGATGAAACCAATCTGTGTTCAATATGCTACAGTTCACGCTATAATGAGGTTTATGTTGGCGGCTTTAATGAATAACAAGTTTAAAAAGTATTTTGACACACAATGATCAAATTGATGAAGTTTCATTTGATAACCAAAAATGAAGATTGCATTGCATTAATTGTTCTTAATTAAAGAAAATTGATTTAAAAGTACATTTTGTATTATTATTATTATTATTATTATTATCATTGGCGTCCGCGCCGAAGCGCGGCGCCCCTTTATGGAACGAAAATCAGATTTTGTGAAAGGCGGCGACAGCAACTTTCGAGCCTTTAAGTCGGTCATGATAAAAGCCGATCATTTTCCGATCGGTATGGAGGGTGCTTGATTATTAATTAAATGTTCGCGATATGGCGCGATATGTTACAAATGAATAGCGAACTGGAGGATTTCGCAATGCAAACATTTTTTCAAAAATGCAATAACCTTTTTCATTTTTCAAATGCAATAACCTTTTTCCGTCTCTTCGGTTTTTTAATTTATCATTTTTGTAGTACACAGTAGGTTATCATGGTATGTTAAAATAGAATGATGAGTTGATGACCTAAATATCCGAAAATCTATTTATAGAGGGATGTACTCCCTATCGGTAATTCCGGTCTCTCCCGGTCTATTTTGACCGTGATACTAGTGACCGGCGAAAAGTATCACACGTTTATTGTCCGATTCTTCCCGGTTTTTGGAGTAGATGTTTGATATCGTTACAGAACAGAACAATATTTTACAGATAAATAAGCTTTTTTCCAAAATGAATGTTTGTCACTTAGTTTGGTTACAATAATTAATAAACATAGATCAGCTCTCAAATATATTGATTTATTATTATACATAAACATACAATTCGAAAAAAAAAAAAACAACAAACACAACAATAGCAATGTTTCATTTTTATCTATACGAGATATAAACAATAAATAGTACAATTAATTGTTGAAAAAGGTACATTTTTATGGTTTTAATATGACTCTATTAACTTTGAAACATTTTTATTTTATTTGTTATTCGTGTTTAGTAAAGATGCCGGGTGAATTTTTCAAAGTAACAAATTAATTTTATTAATTATTTTATTTTGAATGATAATTTAAAAAATGATAAAAAAATACAAATGTACATGTACATGGTTTAAGAATAAATAATATTATATTTGAAAGATTAAACCATAATTTACTGACTTTTTCCAGTAAAGTTTTGACTTATTAATCGTCGGTCAATATGACATTTTGAATTCTTAAAAAATTTATTTTTATTAATTTTTAAAAATGGCCCCTCAAAATTCAACGGAAGCTAAGTCGTGTAAGCGGAGAGGGTCTCAAGCACACCACAACCAATGCCACCACCGCCAAATGCACCACCGTCCGCTCCACCATTTCCCCCCAATATCCTCCCCACCGTAATATTGGCCATTTCCCGGGTTTAAAGACCTTAGCTAGCACACAAAAATGAAAATGCGTAAACCCCTTTGGATATAATAACAAAGTTTGTTAACGACAACTCGAAATTTGTCTCTAAAAAGGGTGACACGACTCTCACTGAGTAAAAGTTTTCCAGCGCCGGAAATTCTACCTTGTCGATCCCTTTCGAGTCACTTTTCCGAAAAATCGTAGAAAAAATTTGCTTTATAAAAAAAGTACGCCTAACCAAGGAATGTTTGTAGCGGAACGGTATTGTGTGTCTAACGATAATACAAAATCGTGATGATAAGGAAGTGTTGTCAAAAATATTGTATTTTTCCCATCAAAAAGGTACAAAAATAAAGTAATTTTCGCTTGTGCTTATTGACGATAAATTTTCCGATAGATTTTACATAAAAATGTGGGGCCGAGGGGGTCACGTGAAAAGCAAGGGTTCCCCGGACAAATTAAGACCCCGGGAATCTAACAATACGAGGTTACAAATGAAGTTACCCCCACGTTTTCGACTGAACGCAGAAAAACTTTAACAACACCCCCATGGCGAATGAAAATTGATTTAGTATGTCCCAAAAATTTCATCAGTTTTTACAACGGGGAAAATTTTTTATATTTCCTAAAAAACCTTTTTTCTTTAGTATGAATTTCAAATTTACGGTTTTACGGGAAAATATGTCCAGTTCTTCGTTTTTGTGATGCTTATAAAAGATAACGTTGATATATTTTGGATATTGAATTTTTTAACCCCCAAAAATGGCATTTTTAGTTCCTTAAATATCAAATTAAGATTAGGGGAAATGGACAAACTTTTTTTAGTACCTCCCCAAAAGAAATAGTAAAGGGGGTTTTGCGCACTTTGCATTAAAGTTTGAATGTTTAGTTACACCACTTAAAAGGGACATGCCCCTATTTGCGGCATTCATTTTGCAAACTTCCCCTGGACAATTATTTTTTGTTTCAGTTACTTGCCAGGAATTAATCCTGTTTCTAGATTTAATTTATGTTTATTTGGGAAAATTTGTCCCACATTTAAAACTCCGCAAAGGGTCGTCCTGTTTTGGGCGATTTTTAAATCAAAAATTATTAGATTCAAAATTAACTGAAAAAGCTTAAAACAGTTTTTTAAAGTCATCTTGTTGAATTTATTTCTTATTGTTAGGTCCCTTTTCCTAGTTTAAGTAATATGTATCACTCTTGATTGATATAATTTTCCCGAGAAATTATTGATTTTAATTTTTTTATTATGGATGACCATTTTCTAAAAGTTTCAAGAATAGACCAATATTTCCCAACAACTTTTCCCTTTTGCAAATTTAAACAAATTTTGTAAAAAAAAATATATCAATTGGAAAAAAATAATGAAATAAAATTAGACAATATAACACATTATACAAATGATTTTGGGCTTTGGGGAAGTATTGGACCTTTGACCCCAAAAGGGCATTATAAATGCATTTGATTTTAATTTTTGTCAAAAAGTATCAAAATTTTTCAAGGGGCATTCCGGTAAAAAAATGTGCCGAAAAATTTGAAACTCTATTGGAATAGGAAAAAGGGTGCACAAAGTGAAAAAGGGAAAATAAAACGAATGTGTAAAGAAGGTAGACCGCAAATGATCTCACCCCGGCTTCCATAAAACAAAAAAAACCCAAATGTAATTTTCCCTCGAAATTTTAGGAAAGTTGTTTAAACAAAATCCATGAAAAAAAACGAGGGGTTTGTCGAAAAGCGAACTGGCTCAGACTTTTTTTGGAAAAAAAAAAAGCCCGACGAAAAAAAACTGATCTTTTTTCGTTATGTGTGGGATGAAATTTAATGGGTGTACAGTTAAAATCGTAGTGAAAAAATCTAGGGGGGAATTTTTTAAACATTTTTATTGCCAATTCGAATAGGTTTATGAAATTGGAGAAATTTTTTTGATCGGGGAAAATTTATTTAACTGGAAAATACCCCTTCCCATCCGGATTTCGTCGTCTTGCCGGAAGTAGGAATTGGCCCTAATTTTGCCAAAAGGGAAAAGGGGGTGGAGATACCAAACTACAATATGAACACCAATTTTTGGGAAAAAAATTTTATCGCCTATTTTACAAAGTTAACCACTTTATGTTCTCATGTATGTCCCTAACATGAAACGAGGTGAATTTGTCACACTTCATAAAGGGTAAAAAAAAGAAAAAAAAACCCTGATAACTACCCTTTTAAATTTCATTGACTTCTTAATAATGAAGTTTTTGAAATGGGGACTTTTTAAAAAAATTTCAAAATAATATTCTAGAAAATATAATGTACCAAAAAGGCGCGTTTCAAAGGTTTGGTTTTAATGAGTCATTCTTTACGGAAAAGCTTCTCAAAAGATATGCTCTAATGTATGTTTTTTTTTGACGGCCGCAAAAGCTTTTTACACTGTTTGGCTTGGGGGTTTTCTTTTAAAATTTAAATGAATTTGAATTGACTCAACTTCGTTTTGAGCGATCAAATCAGTACTCAAACATGCAAATTGGTAAATATCAAAGGGGCACTTTTAATGGTTCATGTTCTAAAAAAGGGACAAAAACAGGGGGGGGAAATGTTCCCAATTTTTATCTTGCGTACAAAAAATGACTTACAACGAATTAAGGGGGTGTTTGGTATTTGTATGTACGGTGGACCCAGGGAAAACCCCCGTAGCAGACACTGGTTTGTTTAAAATTTTTTCAAATGGTTTGCAGTCTAGTTGGGAATTTTTTTCAACGCAGTCGTTTGGGTCCAAAAATGCTAAAAAGGGTTTGGGATGTATTCAATGAACGCCAACTGATATAAAATACGAATTTTTATGCTCGGTTTTTACAATTATGAATCAAAGATAGTTATGACATTCGGAAAATTTATCTTTTTTCCTACAAAACCCGTATCATGAGAAATAAATAAGGGGACTTTTTGAATATATGTAATGTGGGGTTTTATCCCAAAGGATTAAACGGGTTTTTTTAAGATTTGTATAAATTCAATAGTCTTCGAAGTTTAACGGAGTGAGCTTTAGTAGCATTTTAGACACTGACATGTAAAATTAAAAATCACACCAAATTTTTATAAATACATGCGTCCTTTAATTTTTAAGTTTAATACGACTTTTTCCCTTTAAATACTTTAAATTTAAGCTTTTTGAAAAATAATTTTTATAGAAGTTACAGTTTCTTGGTCAGTTTATGTCGGTTCTAACCCTATTTACAAAGAATGTGTTTTTAAAAACGATTATTAGATTTTTTGAAATTTATGCTTTTATCTGGGGTTCTTTTTTTAAAATTTACTCCCTTTAAAAAATATTAAACGTTCATTACTCCAATCTATTAAAAAAAGGGAATTTCCTTTAAAATATGGTGGAAGCGAAAAATTGTTACAAAATTAAATTAACCCTGATTTTTAAAAAATATCTAAGATTGTAGAACAGGAGAATTTTCGTTTTTGTGCAAATTTTTTGAAAAACCAACAGTCACTGCTTTATTTGGCAAAAAATGTAAGAATTTTATATATGACAATTTCTCTGTAAAAAAAAGATACTATCACTGGAAAAAAAATTTCTCGCGAATTTTTTTACAGGTGTTAAATTTCTGTGGCAATTATATTTTACATTTTTTATTCTGTTTTAATGCAAATGAAATTACGGAGTGCCGTTTAAAACTTTCATCACTTTTTTGGGCTACGCTATTCGCAAATTAAGGCCAAACCCTCGGGGTGTATCCTTTGCTCGTCCAAATGTATGAAAAAACGCTTTCTTTTAATGTTGGCTAGTGAAGGTTAAAACAAAGCCCTTGGGACCCCAAAAAATTTAAATTATTCTATAGTGAAAAAAGTGAAAAACCCCTATAATTATTTTATTTTAGGGATGCTGTAAACAAAATTTTTACTTTTTTGCTTTTTCCCCGTTTGCCTAATCTCAAACTTAGTTTGTAGTTACGCAATTTTTTTTCCTTATAATGTTAGAGTTTACAATGTGCTATGAGTGCACACATGTAGTCTGATTTATTTTTGCGTCTGTATTGTTATGCCTTAAAATTGACGATGTATGCTTATATAAACTTAAATGTCATTGTCACAAACAGATAAACGATCTTGCATTTATGATTTTGCTATATTAAGTTTCTTTTTCTGATATACATTAATTTTTTCATATAAAGAAATATCTCAGACATCCCATCCTTTTGCTGTCCAGCTTAATGTTTTCGTTTCGTACTTAAGCGGGCTGTTGTTAAAGGTATTACTATAATGACGCTATTTTTGTTTGTTTCAGTCTATTAAGTTTAGATCAATAATTTCGAAATAGACTGTTCTATCAAATAAAACTTTGCATTTACCACCAAAAAGTAGTGTCTCTTATGTTCTCACTTATCTTCAATATTTTGACTATTATTATTGTAGAGTTATATTAAATGTTACCTTGGTATAGGTAGCACAAATGTAACTAAATAAATATTCTACTAATTAATGAAATCTTACTTCAGTCCGTAGTCTTTGGCCTCTTTACTGACACTAAATATTTGCATTTGTTAAATATGTGTACGTGTTATCAAAATACATTTGTGAACTCTCAAAAATTAGTACAATGTTATTGATATTTGACTAGTTTGTTGACATACTACTGTATTATGTTTGTTGAATTGTCATAATTTTGTATATATGTGTGATATTTATATGTATGCTTGTTCTGCTCTTCATTCAATGGAGGAATAAAAGATATATATACATAAAACACAAAAAGAGAGAGGAAAACAATATTCATAAAATCTGTATTAATTTTTTTGTTATTAAAATAGATATTACAATTATTGTATAATAAACAATAATGCTCAACATGACATGGTAATATAACCAGTGTCATATTTTTACTAAGTGTGAACAGATACCTTAAGAGGGGGTCTTCGCTAATAGCGAATACATAATAAGGGACAATTCCACAAGTGTGGTGTTGATCATGCGTTACACATGGGTATGGATGATAAATGATTGTATACATGTATATCCGTTGCCAATCAAAGTTCATAATGAACAATGTCTTCCGTCCGTTCATTTTGGTAAAAACCAATTAACCATTGAAAAGTTTATAAGAATATCTTGACATCATATGTCTACTAGTTCATCTTCACTTTCTTATTTCTTGCTTGGACGCCCTTTGATGCTTTGCATCAATGCTTTTCTTGTTATTATTATTATCAGCTCATGTGTGTCAAAAATATCTCTTTGTATCAAAAAATCATTTTCGTCGATTTGAAACTATGCAAATTCTTGCCGATAATTTGTTTTAATATCTTTTTTTTCAAATGCAAAATGATCATCCTTATTACAAATGAAAGCTCCACTGAATGATTATGTTTCATATTAGGAATTGGCTAGATAATAAATATAAATTCTTTGGTTTGAGCAGACGAATTAGAAAGAAATTATTTCCGCAATTAAATATGAAATTATGAAATGATAATTGTGTTTGTTTGTTTCTTCTTAGTTAAGGAGACGATATAAGGTTTAAGGGAAATGAGAATTCCTTTAGATATAAAGATTTTGTTTGGCAAATTCTTACGCTCTTCTATAGTTTGCATTCATTACCCAACCGGTTATATTGGAAATACAGCCGGTAAGGCAATAATCTTTATTTTAATTTATCATACATGAATGCCAAACTTTCTTTATTTTCTCTAAAAAATTGACAGCTGCCGTGTATGTAGATTGAATATACAAAGGTCACGATTTTTCAAAGAAAAATAACGTTAAAAATGTGAAGTTTTATAAAACTTTTACACTTTATTAATTGATATTTTTATAAGGAACGTGTGTCATGTTATCAAATAAAGTGTTGAAGTGTGTCACAGACTGAGAAAAATGTGCAGCTTGTCTACGATTAAAACACGGGACTCTCAGAATGCCATTTTGTGACACTACCGACTAAGCTATCAGGCCGCTTACACATCTTCTCCCCTAATAACTGAACAGTTCTTAACCACGACATACTCCCCTGCTATACTGCAATTCGTCCACGAATTTCGCAGAGTTACAGAGTTATGTACATTAAACTCTGAGCTATATCCAGTCACGGTCCCCCGTCGGGAGCAAAATGTCACAGGGTGAGAAAAAAGTGCAGCCTGACCAGGACTCGAACCCGGTACTCTCGGCATACCGTACCGAGGCTCTACCGACTGAACTATCCGGCCGCTTACATATCTACTCCCCTAAAAAGTGAACAGTTCTGAACCATGACAAGTGTAATAGGGAATAACGTATATCAGTGGTCGTGAATATGTCATTCATGTTTTAACTATGATGTGCCACACGTGTCATATTATACAAACGGTCAGTGAACATAAACTGTGCTCTTATGTTTATTTTACAAAACTCTTACTTATGATCGGCAAAACAGTCATCATTTATATTTCGTTTTACATCTGTGGTCGCGGACAAAGGACGGCATTCTACTGCTTCGCGTAATAAAAAATGTAACCCTGTCTTACTTCCTTGTTAGTACAATCATTAAGTTTACTTTCATATATGAAAACAACTTTAAATACTGAATATTTTATTGTACTATAGTTATGTGTACTACATATATTTTGAAGCCTTTTCATGATCACGCGTATCAAATTTACGAAATTTTGACATTAGATAGAAAAATATATAGAAAAACCCAAACAAACTTCTCGTACATTACACAATGTCTTGTTATATTTCGATTTTTATCGTCTTTTACTTATTCTAACTGATAAGTTGTATAACGAAAGTGATAGTTTAACGTAAATCGTAACTTTTTTTCTTAAACGTTTATGTCTGCATATAATTATTTCTATACCTACCATCGTGTTTTGTGTTATAATTATTATCTTAGTTTACGCTTCATCAAAAGATCAAATATATTTTATTTGTGTGTTCTGCGCATGATGAGCCTATTTAGGAAACTCTGACTATAGTGTGATTGTATAATTAGAATTTATTCTCTGAACTAATGGACTTATTTGATGTATTGCATATATCTGTAAGCATGCTGGGTCGTATATATATATTTTGTAAACAGTATCACTTTTTAATAAATCTTGAAAAACAACACCGTCATATGGCATTTGTACATTACCTATAAAGTGAGTGATAAGACAAAAAATTGCACTGAGACTACAACCTAGACAGCTGTGTATATATTTTTGGGAACGTTTTTTCTTTTGTGTTTTGTTATGATAAACAAGCATTAGATTACAGACATACATACTATTTGTTTCCTCTTTGGAATTGCTACTAGACTGTATAGTATGCATTAAAAAGTTAATAAATAGGGAGCTTTTTGCTTAAAGGCACTCACTATCATTTTTCATTAACTTGTAAATTACGTAAGAAGCTGATTATCTTTTGTTATCACACTAAAAGTTTCATTATCAACATACAACATTAAAAATTGTCCATAAACCATCCGATAAAATGATTTTATAAATGTATGATTTAACTTGAGCAATAATGTTATCTCTTTTGTTATGTATACATTTCAAGTGTTTTTATTTAATTTGGCTACTGTTATTGTCTGTCATATTGAATAAGATACAAAAATGTGTTTATATTGCATATTGTAAGTATAAATTCCAATTCAATAGAAAACTGATTCAAATTTTCTACATAATATTGTAATTGAACAGAATGAATTCGTTTGTTATATTGAATTGGAATTAACATTGTATTGGATATTACAATTATTAATAAATAATAAGTTTAAGATTGAAGACGGTGATTTGATAATATAAGGATGTTACACCGGCTGCAAGTACAAACCAGAGTATCAAGCTCGTAATTGTTTACGGTTGTAACGAGGCTGTGACGATTTTTCGCTAAATATTATCTGAGAGCTTTATACGAGAGCCGGTGTTTGATTATTTTTCTTGCATAAAACAAATAAATAATTCTTTGGAAAGAAATTTCGAAAATCAATATTTTCATTGAACACTTTTGTCTTATAGTAGCATAATTATGTATATACAATTTTTATTAATAACGGTAAAATAACGACATTCTAAGAAATAATTCATTCAAAAATGGTTCAAACGTCATTTGAAGCATGCGACTTATTTTATTCGGGGATGTAAGAACGTTTTTAAAGCACCTGTGTAAGCAGTAGATAATCCGGTCTGATATGCAAGAAATGATGTCGACTACATTACCTTTAGCTTTTTGTCATATCACATTCACGTTAGAATGTAAATAATAAAAAGGGAACTTATCGAATATGTTAGCAGATTAGTTGTTTTAACATCCAATAGATGGACAGATAGAAAAAATGTATAAACTATGTGATAAATAGTTTGATTGATTCATTCATTGAGATGTTTCACTTTTCCATTTTCCAGACTCAATCAAACCGAGTCTGCAGTTCTAATATAATGTTGCTGTATACAATGCTTTCAAGGCATCACCACTTTTCCCAAATTTTGTTAGGAAAATTTTGCTACTTTATTGTATCTCTTATTAAAACTTCTGCTCTTGTGATTGAATTATGTCTTTATTTATTTCTTCTGTGTACTTTAATTTGATCTAACAAAACAGAAAATGTTGTCAAAAAATGAGCCAATTTGTCTGGTTCTAATATCAGGTATATTAAAAGAGGAGTAGTAAAGATAGGGAAGGGAGAGAGAGAGAGGCAAATTTATACATGCAAGATATATATATACGTGTGCTTCTTCCGTCTTTTATATTTTTGGTGTGTTTTTGGTTGTTATTATTTTGCTCTTTTTTGGCTAGTTACAATGTCGTTGTCATTATGCATCTTCCTGTTATCACGTGCTCTAATGTGCGCGTAAATGACACACACAGTTAAATCATATTTTTATCAGATTAAAAGACCCCTTGTGTCCAATGTCAATTCGGACCCGAAGACAAAACTTGAATGCGGGAGTCTCAGTAAAATATTTTCAAACGCTGTGTAGGTTATTTATATACAGTACTGATGTTGCTCCTGCATTGGTAATCGAAATATAAAAAAAAGTTCGAAGTTGTATCGGACATTTACATGTATGGTATATCTTAATTAGGAAAAGGAAAGAGTTTTTTTTAATTCAAATGTCACTTTTTTGTTCATATATTTACGAGTGAGCAATGATACTGTGACATGCATACTGATAAGCAAACCTATCTGTTTCTAGGTCTTACAAAAGATATAACCATTATTTCTATGTTCATGGACGTATTCATTTCAGATTATAGAAAGGAGTGGAATCAATGATCTCGGAAAAAGCACTGATAAAATTAAATTACTGTCAATAAGTGAGAATGTTTATATATAGTAAAATTTGGTGAACTGGCTTACATGGATATACCAATGCGACCAGGACAAAGTGATGAGCTGTATAAAAAATTGCATTAAAAAAACAAAACAAAATAAAACAACAGAAAAAAAACAGCAACTCAATTATCAACTTTAGACCTATGTATATTTTATAATAAAAATCTCGCATTTTTTTAGGGTGAGCCCTAACCTTTGGTTATAGAAGGAAAAAGGAAAAAAATAATACGATTTAAACAGCTCAAATGAGCGGCGGAGTAGCGACTGAAGCTGTTCATTGTTTTTTCTAAACATATGCTTTAATGATAGCTGCGAAATAGACTTTAAAGCTACTCTCCCACACAAAATGGGTCTCAAAACATCAACACATATGTTTACAGTTATTAAATATGCATGATAGAAGAAAAAAACAAACAATAAGTTTCTTTACAAAAAGATACTCGGCAGGAGTAAAACTGGTTTAACTATTGCATATCATGGTATCTTAGAAAACATGGAAATAGAATCATAAGGATTATGATAGTGGAGCAATAATTGAATTTTGCGTTTAAATATTTGAATATTAAAATTATATGCATATGATGGCACATAAGATTTTTTTGAATAAAAGTCTAAGTAAATCCTTTAAGTAAAGAAGTAAATAAGAACTACAAACAAAATAATTAATTTCGTACTCAATTTTTTCGTCTCAGTTCATTTTTACCATCATGTTATTCTTTTATTTCTATTATTGTGAATGACGTTTTATCTCTATGAAAAACATTTAAGTAATTGAAGTTTAATCAAATCGAAATTTCAGTAGAAAGATTTTAAATGAGAACATTTTGTTGATGCGAAATAAAAGAATCAACAGATTTACAACACTTTTGGAAATAACGAAAAAAACCTAAAAATTAATAAAAGAACCGAATGAAAGCTTTTAAATATAAAAAGACTTTTACAAACATTTTAAATTAACAAACCATACCTGCAATTAAGTGAATATATAACTAATATGAAGAATACATGAAAATTATAAACTTTGTGTCCACTTTACATAACTACGGTGGCATAGAGGTGACATTTGCAGTTTAATTTATCTCGTGGTCACGACTTATTATCTTGAGGCCTCAAGATATTATCTCGTGGTCACGACTTATTATCTTGTGGCCACGACTCAATATGATATATGTTCATGGAAATTAAGGTCATTTCACACGGCAAGCCTCGTTACCGCCCAATGGGCGGGTCCCCTCGGGACGGATATTCGGTCCGAACCGCAACATATGACAGATATTATTAATCAAGCACACAACCATTTTACTACTTGCCATCAGTTAAGGCGTGTGTAAATAATTCAAGTCAATATTTACAAAATAAAATGTTGCAACGGTTAAAATTACAGCATGATAAACATTGAAAAAACTTTTTAAGTCCCCTACCGGTTTACCGGAGGGGACTTTAGGTTTACCCTCCGTACGTCTGTCGGTCTGTCTGTCCGTCCGTCCGCACTCACAGGACAGTAATTATGTGGCTAAAGGGACAATAGGTAACTGTTCTTTCTCTTTGATGTCATTCATTCCGTAATGCTTTTATGTGGCTATTTTCTTTTGTGTGGCTAAAAAGAACAATAGAGAGATCAATGGAGTAGCCACATAATTACTCTCCTGTTAGAACGTCCATCTGTCCGTCCGTCAGTCCGTACGTCCACAAAACTGGATCCCGCGATAACGCAAAAAGTACTGAAAATATTTTTATGAAACTTGATATATGGATAGATGGCAGTATGGAGATTATGCACGTTTTTTTCTTTTCTTCCTATATTGAAAATTCTGGTTTCAATGTCAACAAATAGACTGAAAATATGGCAAATTTTACACATAACCTGGATCAAGTGATAACGTAAAAAGTACTGGATTTTTTTTTATGAAACTTAATATATGGATATATGGCAGTATGGAGAATATGCACATCTTTTTCTTTTCTTCCTATGTTGAAAATTCTGGTTGCTATGGCAACAAATAGACTGAAAATATGGCAAATTTTACACATAACCTGGATCCAGTGATAACGCAAAAAGTGGTTTTATAAAACTTGAAATATGGGTAGATGGCAGTCTGGAGATTATGCACATCCTTTTCTTTTCTTCCTATGTTGAAAATTCTGGTTGCTATGGTAAAAAATAGACTGAATTTCAAGATTTCTGATTCTTGTTTTTACGTTTTTTCACTATAAGTTCTTTATTTCTTAAGATATTTTCTTCAAACTTTAAATATTAGTTTCTAGTTTAATATGTTTTTTTCGTCGGACAAGACATGTATTAATCATCTAGTTTAATATAAATGTACAAGCCTGTGGTGAAATTGTTTATCTTTTGATGAGATGTATTTCAAAAACTCCCACATTTCAATGTGTGGGATAGGAGCTTAAATTAAGTTATCGTCACTGGAGGTAAAAGGAGGGCAAACATTTATTAGCGGTTGATAACCTTAATTTCTTTATGTTAATCTAGTAATACGTCCGATGATTAAAGTATACATGTATATATATTATATATGGAGCAAAGGGTGATTGGTTTGATACTATGGTGATATCACAAATCGCGTTGATAAAAACCTGCGATTACCGTTTCAATGTACAAAGTTCATATGATGGATACAATTTTTAACCTTACAGCAGGGTATATATAATTAAAATAACGCTGAAATACTAGTTAGAGTAGGACATACAAGTAGAATAATATATGTCGATAAAGGTAAAGTTATTTTATTTCAACATCTATAATGCATCGTTTGCTGATTTCCTTCTTACTTTCTGTTTGTTTATTTGTTAGAGAAGATATAATAATCAATTATCTAATTATTGTCTTACGTTACACATGCTCGTAGCTTGGCTTATGAAAGTAAAGCCGTTTCTTTTGTAATGGATTTGCCCCTTTGTAAATTTATTTGATTTCATACAGGTTGATATAATTGAACTGGAAATATTTTCCCGAGATTTGTCTGCCATTTGATGTAGATCTGAATCAATTACTTGTGTGCAATTTTTCAGATTATTACCTCATCCCGTTTAAGCAAGAATAACTATTTTTATTGTGCTATATTTAAAGTGTTCCTACGATTTTTATTCGAACGGGCTAAGAATTGCACTATCTATCGATTTTCAATTTAATTTTAAGTATTATATTTCTTTATGTATAAGTTAAACTTTATAAGTACGCATTTTCAAAATTAGTCAGGCAAGGCCAGCCGCGCGACCAATTTCATCTTTTTAAATACATACTTATAAATTTAACCAGCTTAGTGTTTTTAATAATTATTTTATCAAAGGTCGATTAACCGGACTGATTAACAGTTTCTAGATTTACCAGTGTAAATGTGTTACGATTCATTTAAAATACTGATTTCCAAAATTTCAAACACTAAAATCCTTTGCAGGTTTTTTTTATTTTGTTTGCTTCACTTAATCTATGTACAAATGTAAACATTTAGCATTTTTCTTATTTAGGAGGACCTACTTTAGAATATCACCTTCAAATCGCGTTGTTTTTTAAAAACTAATATCCATTGCAGGATGTTTTTGTTTGCTTCACTTAGTCAATGTAAACATTTATCATTTTCAAATTAAGGAGGCGTTCCTTTAAAGTATCACCTTCCAACCGAGTTGCTTTTCATTAATGCAGTCTCAAACACACTTCTTATACATGAATCAAGTATTCAGTTGTTTCAGATTAGTATAGGTTAATGTAAAAAGTAAGCATTTACAAAATAAAATTGATTATGATTAACACACGGCGCAGCCACTTCTCTAATACATTTTGTTTTTTGTAAATCACAATAATTTAAGCATTTCAAACGAATCTTAGTTTTTGAAAGTATTTTTGTACTATTAGATTTCAGAATTTCGAATGAATTGTGACACATTTACTTTGGTAAATCGGCAAACTGTTGATCAGTCTAGTAAAAAAAATAATTTAAAACACTAAGCCGGTTAAAATTTATTAGTACGTATTTACATAAAATATATTTAATTTTGTAAATACGTACTGATAAACTTTAACCTATACGTAGCATATTACATTTGATGGATCTTTAAAAAACAAGTTAAATAAATCGACATAAAGGTACACACTTAACTGGATTAACGTAAATTAAATATGATCAAGCGGCTGTGCGGTGTTCCGACCTTTGACAATTAAATTTATATGTTAATCTTTAACGTTGTATACTAAACTGTGACAAGTTACAGATTAATACACGTTGCTATCTAAAATAGGAGATAACGTTGAAATGATACGAGCAGCCAAGGACATGCTATTTATAGACCTTTTCGTTGATAACGAAACAATCTGCGTCATTAATTTGTAGGTTAGTTTAATTTATCTGATATAAAAATGTAGAAATTTTAATAAATAATAGTTTGAAATTTTGAAAAGTTTGGAATGTACTTATAAAATATACTGTATAGTAAGACCATTGACAACTAAAAAGGTAGGCACTTCTTTAACCATACATTTAATATAATACACAACGTATATTAACATGCAAATTAGGTAAGAAATTCACTCAATTTAAGAGTCGAAAATTTCGTTCATCGCGTATTTTTTACGTCCTTGGATGTGACTGGTCCAACTTAAGGACTGGCATTGAAACAGTTTGCTTAAGGAAGAAGTTATTTCACCCTGCAATAAAGTAAACTTATATGTTTCAAAAAAATCTTAGAGCGTACGACGATTTTCTGTTTGATTTGGCTTTTAAATAGCCCAGGCCCTGCCATATTAATAATCTGATAAATCTTTATTTGTATAATTGTTAGTATGACAGCATGTGATAAAAAATTTACAACATACACAGAAGGTAAACGGAGTTGTATATCATTTGGATGTTGCAAGTTGAAAAATGAGAATATTATGTTACGAATGACAATTTGTTAGTGATTGATTAACTTATTTATAATTTCAACTATTTTGGCTTCCCGTTATGTACGGTATCAATGTTTCTTTTAATAGCACACCTTGAAGAATGTAACCATGAATTTGAAGTATTTGCACAATGTGATTTTTTTAATAGCACACCTTGAAGAATGTAACCATGAATTTGAAGTATTTGCACAATGTGATTTTACAATATAAGTCATTTATTAATTGAGCTTTGTTTCCATTTTCTGTGTCCAAACAGTTCTTAACATATCATTATTATACTAAATCGTTCTCATCATTCATTTTTTAATCCAAACTTTTCATATCAAATTCATATTGTACTCCATATAGTCTTATATTCATTGTCAGAGTCCTTGAAACTCGCAATAAATCATACACATTTATTTATTAAACTAAAAAAAAATGCCATAGAGTGCCGTTGCAAGAAATCATACAGACACTTTCAGTTGCTATTTGGGAATTAACTATAGTGATTTAGAATTTTGTATCGAAATCTTAATACTACTTTTATTACATATAAAACAAAACACTTCTCATACTTTTTTCAGATAATAAGCTTGTTTCATGATCAGAACAATTATTTGAATATTATTGAACGCACGTTTGTTCCTGAATTAGTGAATATCACTTTTTATACAGCTTATAAAATGTACAAATCAGTCAAGAGATAAAATGTTATAAAAACAAAACAAGCATAATGTACATTGAACAACTGCTCCGCTCTTGATGTTTACTAAAGTTCACTTAAAATACTTAACTGTCAAATGTCTAAACAAAAAATGGGCGCTTGGAGTAACGAGTTTTACTTATCTCAAAACTGTTTAGGAATGAAAAATTAACACAATAATTTACCATTTGAGTTCATAAAACTTTCATTGCATAATGCACGTTTGGAAAACAAAACTTTTCTAGGAAATGAGTTGCTGTTTTTAACACGTAGCAGGTTGTGACTAACATATAATAACATAGATAATACTACAGAGTGGTGACAATATAAATTTTAATGAAATACAGTTATATTTGTTCATCCATTAATAATCATGTTTATCAAAAAAAAAAATGAGACTAAAGTTTCTCCAAATTATTTTAAAGATTTCAATCGATTAGAAAAATATTTAAAGATTCTTTCGTGGCGATTTATTTTAATGAAGCAAGCAATATAATTAAAGAATACTTAACACTGTTGAAAGGTTTTTATATATTTTTTTAGCCACAAAAAATTGACAACATTCACCATGATTCTAACAAGGATAATTCTATTAACGCACGGTACGGGACTGGACCGAGCAATATCAATTTTAGCGTACACGTTTCATAACTGTAGCAACATCACAATATTGCGGCGTTGGTACACAAATGAGACGGTGAAATGAAACTAATGTGGTTTATTTTCTTCTAAGTTGATAGACTGGCACATTTTGTACCGTTAACTCGTAAAATTTTATTGTTGAATAAAATCTTAGTTTTAATTCTTACAACGGAATCCACGTTTCTCCTTTTGGTTTTGACGTAAAAGCGAGATTCTGTCCAAGAACGAAAATATCACGTCAATATATATTGACTATGCAGAGCGTATGATGATTGGCTGTTTAAATGTATTTAATCTGTCACAAGCTCTACCATTATGATATTATGATAATTTACTAAACCTTTATTTGCACCATTCTTTATATGGCAACATGTGAACAAATTTACAAGATACAAAGAGGTTAACGGATTTATAAATGCTTTGTATCTCATTTGGATGTTGAAAGCTGATCGTTAAAAATGACAATATTTTCAATGGTTGATGTTTGTTGTTTTTCTTAAGGGAATTATCCTTATTGTCTATGCATGTTTTCCACCCCAACCAGCTCACTTTTCTTTAAATCAAGTTTTATCACCGGCACATACACGGAATGTATATCGGACTGGTTTCAAATTTTGTTTCTTTTAACGAAAAACACGATTGACGTACGTAATTCATTTTTCTGAATTGAAACTAGTTCAAGACATTCGTTTAGATACAATGTATGCTCAAAATGTGCAACAAGTGTAATATCAATATTTTATGTTTTATTGCAAACTCATAAGCTATTTGCCCTAAACCTTTCTTTTTAGATAAATATACATGGAATCTTTCGAGATCGTTAAGTGACTAAAAGGAAAAAGCCAGCAAGATGAATCGCACATTATTTGCAAAAAATAATGAAGATTCCAAATTTAAGCTGTTCTTGCTTCCCTTGATGCCGATTTTTTTATTTAGCACATTATAAAAATGTAACCAATCATTTTCAAGTATTTTATTTAGTCTCATTTAGTCTCATTTTCATTGTCCGAGTCATAGAAACTCGTACGAATCCATACACATATATCTTTTAAACTCGTTAGAGGTCATACAGTGTCGTTGCAAGAAATCATACAGTCATAGTCTAACACTTTAATGCTTTTTATCGAATGCGTCTCTCGGCACTACTGGCAATATATCTTTGTTCACCATACTGATTTGCTTGACGTTTAACGTTTGAATATTTTGTGGCAATAAATTCAATTTTGACACAGGCGTTACGTATTTGGCATGTTTTTCTATCAGTATTATAATTTCGTCCAAAATAGCATAATATAAATCATTTGTTATTCATATCATTAGAAAACATAATTACTTACACTTGAACATACTTCGCGTTTTTCAGCTCGCAACATCCGAGTGAAATACAGATACACTATTATCATTACTATAATTAAAGGGAGATGACGTTGAAATATAATAAGCGACATTTACTCTTGCGCAAAACTAGGGCATGCTATTTATAAACGTTTTCGGAGAAAGGAAGTGTAATAAATCTATGCCGAAAACTTGTATACTAAGTCAGTTTCAAAAAGACAATGTAATTAATTCATTTAAATCGTATAAAGGTCGGATACTAATATAGTTACAATAAATAACTGCAAAATTTGTTTCTGCGCGTCTTTACATAAAATATCGCTGAAAAAATGAGAAAATATATCTTTATTTTAGATTATTAGCCTATATTTGTGAGACGCATTGTGAAAACTGAATTGAAAATCATTGAAAGTTAAAAATGTTTGACCCATTGTTTTTGAAATACAGCATTATTGTAATGTTTCTATACGATCTGTAGAACTTATAACTTACTTTTTGACGTAGTTATTTTCTTGATAAAGGGAGACTACCTTGTACTGGAAAGCTGTACAAATAGTGTAGAATTGCGTCTCTTTACTTAAGAAAGCGTACGTTCTATAATTGTGATTTGGCTTTATTAGGGTTTCACAGTCATACTAGGGTCATTAGGATTATGTTTTCGAATGTGTTGGTTTATTATTGGATCGTGATCGATGTTCATTAAAGAGTTTAATTGATTAATTGATTGTTGATACTTTAATGAATACGATTAATATCGTTTAACACAAAAAATTTGTCCAATCAAATTGTATCTATTGGTTACCATTATTAATAATAAGAAATAGAATAATTTGCTTGCAATGTAAAGCAGATAATGTTGCTCTTTTAATATCAAATAAGGTCATTAGTCAGATGAGATTTTTCTTTTTCATTGGAAAATTATAATGCTAAACAGCGATCGATTAAGCAATACACAAAAATTGTTATTCATTTTTGGTTAATTAAGATGTAATTAAAATTTCGTTATGCGCCAAATTGAATAATACATCCTTTTTAGTAGAAAGGAAGATAATGATAAAAATTCTATATTCTGTATTCCAGGAATGGCCGTATCAGGACGTAAACAAGTAGACCTGCTAGGATCAGTAGCAGCAGGATCAGCAGAGGATTTCGATCACTGTTGTGAGCCATGTCTTACCACAGGGCAACGCGTAGAAGCTCACGGGTTTTGTGTCACTTGCCAAGAATACCTCTGTAAAACTTGCCACGACTGCCACAGAAAAAC
Organism: Ruditapes philippinarum; assembly: GCF_026571515.1. NCBI lineage: Eukaryota > Metazoa > Mollusca > Bivalvia > Venerida > Veneridae > Ruditapes > Ruditapes philippinarum. Next base: position 43,527 of record NW_026860978.1, read on the forward strand.
AAAAGTCTTACGAAATCATCAAATTCTGCAGCGTAATGATTTTAATAAGATTCAAACTACAAGGAAATCAAACAATGAATGCACTGAAATGTGCCACGTTCACAAGAAAGAAATAATCAAATTTTATTGCCCTTCACACCATGCATTCGGATGCAATGACTGCATAACCTTAGGCCATAGAACATGTAAAGTTGATTACATACCTGAAAAATGCGAAGGTGTCGCAGATGGGAAGGAATTCGATGACGTCATGCAGAAACTGGGAGATAAATTAAAAGAAGCATCAGAAATTTCGAAGAAGGCTAAAAGCAAGGGAAGCAACATAAATGATTACAATAAAGAAATCATCAAGGCGATCATTGAATTCCGAAAAGAAATAAACGACCGCCTAGATACGATGCAAAAAGATGTTTTAAATAATGCTGAGGAAATAAAGTCAAACAACAACAAAATTATTCAGCATGTCCATGATAAATGTGAAAAGACGATTTCCAGTATTAAATGCTTGCAATCAAGTCTACATGCAAGCAAATCAAATCATCAAGACGGTCAACTCTACATTGACATGAAACGGGCTGAATCTACGCTGAAATCAGATGAATTAAATGAAGTAAAAGAAACATTAATGCATGCCAATGTGCGCTACTCATTTCAACGAAATGCTGAACTCGAAACATTGTTCTGTAAGAAAATGGTCTTCGGTGAGATTGTCGATCATTCTTGTAATGAATCTACAAAAGTGACAAAAGCTGTTGATCATCTGATTGGGAAAGAAAATATCAATGTTACAACTTCATCAGATAAGACGGTAAGTGGTATCACAGGATGTGCAGTACTCAACACAAATAAACTTGTTCTAGCTGATAACTACAACGATAAGGTAAAATTGATATGTATAATAGAGAACATACTTGTAGAAGAGAAAACTCTAGACTCAGCGCCATGGGATATTGCTGTTATGTCTCAGGATCAGTTCGCAGTAACAATGCCGTATACAGGTAAAATAATTGTCATGACAACACACGATATGCTATCATGTGGCCGCAGTATAAATGTGGATAGGGAGTGCTATGGTATAAACTTTAATCAAGACTGTCTTTATGTTGCTTGTTTGTCTCCTCCTGGTGTGATTGTACTGAATACACAAGGTGATATCCTCAATAAAATCCCTCTGAACTTTCTTTCACCTGACTTCATCCCGAATATTGCCGTGAGAAAGGATTCCAAACTTCTGTATATCAGTGAAAATTGTAACGACAGTATAACGAGTGTATCATTACAAGGGGAAGTAACAGCTACATATAAGCATACAGATCTTAGTGGACCACGTGGAATGTTGATGTTAGATGACGGGTCATTACTTGTCTGCTGTTTTAATAATGGAACGATTCATAAAGTTAACGGAGACTTGAAGCAAGGGAAGATAATGCATGAAGATAAAACAAGTCTGCAATCCATATGCTACAGTTCACGCTATAATGAGGTTTATGTTGGTTGTGACAATAAGGATAACAAGTTGAAAGTATTTGACACACAATGATCAATTGATGAAATGTTCATTTGATAACCAAATTGAAGATTGCATTGCATTAATTGTTCTTATTATAGAAAATGATAAATGTATATGTTGTATAATTACTATCAGTATCATTATCATTATTATTATTTTTATTATTATTATTATTATTATTATTATTGTTATTTTATTATTATTATTATTATTATTTTCAGCAGCTCATGTGTTTCAAAAATATCTCCTTTTTAAAATCCTTTTTGTCGATTTGAAACTATGTAAATTGTCGCCGATAATTTTGTTTTAATATCAAACTTTTTAAAATGCATAATGATCATCCTTATTACAAATGAAACAAATAAAAGCTCCATTGAATGATTATGTTTCATATTAAGAATTGGCTAGATATTTAATGAGATATCGTTTTAGATATAAAGATTTTTTTAACAAGCATATTTTGAGCTTACGCTCTTCTATTGGTTATATTAATTACCCGAGCTGGTTATATTGGAAACAGCCGTGAAGTTAAGAATCTCTACTTCCAATCTATAATTATACATGAACAACATACCTCTTTCATTGAGAAAAATAGAATTTCTTCAAAACATTGACAGCTGTCGTGTATGAATTTCAAGTATACAAAGGTCACGAATTCTCAATTAAAAATAACGTTAAAAACGTGCAGTTTTAGAAAACTTTTTACACTTTATTAATTGATTTTGTATATAGAACGTGTGTCATCTTATCAAATGAAATGTGGAATAATATACATCAATGGTCGTGAATATGTCATTCATGTTTTCACTATGACGTGTCACGCATCCAAACGTTCAGTGATCATAAACTGTGCTCTTATGTTTATTTTACAAAACTTTTACATATGATCGACAATACATTCATCATTTTTATTACATGCTTGCTCACTCGGTGAAATATATTTCGATATTACACTGAACTAACAAATATCCTCTATATAATTCGTTTTACAACGTGGGCGGTGGATAAATGGCGGCATTTTAATGCATGTAGCATTCACGTCATAAAAATGTAACCATGTCTGTTATGGATCAGAGCAAAAGCTTACTATCTAGTTTATACAATCATTAATTTATAGAACACATATAAATACAATTACCAATACTTAATACTTTATAAGTCGCAATGTTTTTGTATGCTACCAACATTTTTAAATTTAAAACCTATAGCCTTTTCATTATCATGCCTATTAATTTTACAAAATGTTGGTATAAGATGTGAATGAATATGCAAAAACAAACAAACTTAACTTGGTAGAACAACTTCATGTGTGCATTCAATAAGATGAAGCTTATAATTATTATTATACATACATAATTATATTAAACATATATATTTTAATTTAACATAACTGTATATAATAAATGACAATTCGCCACTGATGACACATTTTTTAAGAGGAGCTTTAGGTGGCAATTTGTTATATTTAACTCCACTTTGCCGTAGAAAATTGTTAATAATTGTTATATAGAAATCAAAATTGTAATATTTTCTTACGAGTTAAGTATTAAATGTGTTTAATTTACAAACTATATGTCCAATTTGATATATACATATGTTTTTAGTTTCTCCCAAAGTGTCTAAAACATTCTAAAAAAATCCAATTTCTTGGGGCCAATTCATGTGTCCAGAGTGCTGTGAAAAAAAAAACGCAACAAATAAAGGTACAATAGTAAAAACAATGTGATATTATTTTAAAATATATATTTTGAAGTATAGTATATTTCATGAGTCATAGTTAAACATCTTTTAAATGTACAGCCAATTTTCAAAAGTTCAGAATTGTGAAGCGTTCTTGAAAGCAATAACTATCCAAGTCAAGACAAGTCAAGTAAAAAAAGTCAAGTCAAGTCCTTGTCACCAAATTGTAAATAGTAATATAATGTTTTGTTATCACATTAAAAGTTTCGTTATCATCAGGGAAGCAATTTCAACAAAGTCAATTGTCCGTCACTTATTTTATTATCATTTTACTATTGTATGATAAAATCGTGGAAACATGACTTGGATTATTCCATTTTATTGGTTTATACGGTCCATAACAATTAACATAAAAGTGTAAGTGATTTGATACTAATTATGTAGACCAAAAAATACATTAAACTTTTGTTTTAAATTATTTAAAAGAATCACCGATTAGTTGAGTGATTGATTGATTGATTGATTAATAAATACATATATTGATTAGGTGATTAATAAACTGACGATAAATTGGTATATTGATGTTACGACGTGTTTTCAGTCTAACACTATAAAGAATGATTATTCTGATTCATACAAAATATCGGTATATTCAAATGTAGAAATGTTAATAAGAAATAAAGTTTATCAATTAAGTACTACAATTTCCTGCTTTAAAAGTGATTAGTTCCAAGCGTGTTTCCTTTTTTATCACGTGGGTGTAATCGGATTTATTTCTAAACCAATAATACATTATATTTAACTTATGACTTAAATATATACTATCTCATCTTTGAGCACAGAAAATAATTGAAATCTATGAAATTCTTACTTAATATGTCTATCTTGTATAAAAGAATGAAAACTATGTATGGGAAGCTGCGTTCCCCATTACAGGTCAAGTAAAGTTGATCTTTTCTAAAAAAACTGCAATTTTTAATGACACTATATATTCATACTCTGACCACGTCTAGCGTGTAGAATAATTATAAACATCGCATATCTACTTTGAGTGAAGCCAAAACATGTGTATTTTTCTATTTACAAGAAGACTGTGAAGCAATGAACAATATTTTCAAATATCAAATAAGAGCATAGTGTATCTTTAAGTATAGACGTATGTATATGAAGTGCAAACATTGATATAGATTTTCGTTTGTTTTATTTTTTGATATATTATTGATATAATGCTAATATATGTAATTATTAAGAAAATGGTATTATGTAAGTTAGAAAAGAATTTTTAAATAGATTGCAATAAAACGACTGATTATGATCCATCTTTTTAGTGTTGTTTTGTTTTAATGTTATTTTGCGTTCTTGAACTTTTCATTTAGATTACAAACGCACCTCTTCAATTGATGTACCCATTAAGGGTTCCTACTGATTCCGTTTGACGTAGAAATGAAAGGGTATTTATGTGTTGAGTACGGTGGCATAGAGGTGACATTTTCATTTTTATTTTATCTCGTGGCCACGACTTATTATCTTGAGGCCACGACTTATTATCTTGAGGCCTCAAGATATTATATCGTGGCCACGACTTATTATCTCGTGGCCACGACTTATTATCTTGTGGCCTCAAAATATTATCTCGTGGCCACGAGTTACTATCTTGTGGCCACGACTTATTATCTTGTGGCCTCAAGATATTATCCCGTGGCCACGACTTATTATCTTGTGGCCTCAAGATATTATCTCGTGGCCACGACTTATTATCTTGTGGCCTTGTCACAGGTGTACAAATTTACCTATATCATCCCTATATCCCCAATATACTAATACTCTAAATTTCAGCAGTATGCCGTAACATTGTAAATCGACTACTCAACGTGATTTACAATAACACTATCTTTTCACCTTTCCTCTTTACTATTCCTTTGTTATTTAAATGATTTTCTATGACGTATATAAGTTTGACCAATAGGGTCAATTAAACAATATATTTTGAAAGAAAATAAGATTGTACTGTGTACGTTTGGTTTATATAACCTTAACTTAAAATCATTTAAATTAATTACATGTGTATAATAAAAGGAATATATTTTGCTACAGGTAATTCTCTTCATATGTTGCATTTGTAAATTGCGTACATCTAATGTTAATAGACTTATATTATTTGAGTTCTAAGATCATTTCTTAGAATATATTTTTCTTTGTGTAATATGATGTCGGCCATTTTGTACATGTATGTTTACATTAGTTAAATGCAATATAATTAAACAATATATTTTGAAAGAAAATAAGATTGTACTGTGTACGTTTGGTTTATATAACCTTAACTTAAATCATTTAAATTAATTACATGTGTATAATAAAAGGAATATATTTTGCTACAGCCGGAAGTTGTTTTGATCCGTCATCCCCTGGCCCCAGATATATGAAACTCTACCGTTGAGACGGTCCAGTGCCCTAGACCAAAGAGGGACGTCTGGCGCCTCGGCGACATTGGCGCCCAACGGGGGACCCACGAAGATGATGACGATTAACACTGCCGCTTGTCTTACGGACGTCTGTAGAACATCATAAAGATCCTTTATATTGTCGAAAGATCCTATAGAAAGGACAGGTATACCCCAGCCCCCATTTAATTAAAAGAGCTCAGACATTTATTATTGGCCGGCCACCTTAATATATAGTGCTAATTGATAGCACATCTTTCCTTGATTCATTAATCCTGGAATCAACCGTGAACTTATCAACAACGAGCTGGAAGGAGGATCACCGGAAGTTACCATTGTTTACATTTTTGACAGTTGAATTAAAAAGGAAGTAGAGAAAAGAGCGAAAAGTAAAATCTTGAAATTATCAAGAAAAGAGAAAAGAAGTTGTGAAAAACATAAAGAGTGAATAAGATATTATAAAGTGAAAGGATGAAATGTTGTGAAAACACGGAAAGTGAATTTAAAAAGAAGTAGAGAAAAGAGCGAAAAGAAGTTGTGAAAAGCATAAAGAGTGAATAAGATATTATAAAGTGAAAGGATGAAATGTTGTGAAAAACACGGAAAGTGAATCAGAATTATATAGTGAAAGTTATTAAGATTGTGAAAGATACGAGAAGAAAAATAGAAATTATTCAGTGATAAAAAAAGGAAGTTGTGAAAGACACTGACAGTGATTTGTTTGTAATTAACCAAGTGAATTGAAAACATCATAAGTGTACATACTTGCTAAACTTTGAAAGCTAAAGGTGAAGACATAGAACTTATAATAATATATTTGGTGAAAAGGGAGGATAATCAGATAATGGCTGAAGGAAATTTACCTATGAGAATGAGAGAAGGTACAAGAGAAACATCTCGACAAAGTGAAAATCTTATAAGAAAACGGGAAACTGAAAAACAATTAAAAGAACTTGAGCAACAGATAAAAGAAGAGGAACTCAAACGTTTAAAATATCAACTTGATATAATGAGATCTAGAAGGGCAGCATCAAATACCGAACACACTAATGTACTTGATTTTGCATCAAATGAAAATGAACGGAATGTTCTAAATACATCTAGACAATCAGTTCAGAAACTTAATAGTGATGTTCATCATAGTATGTCGTCAATAGAACAGACTGGTGCACACAAACAGAACGAACAAGAACATGATCCTACAGATATAATACTAAATGCATCTGGTGTTGAATTTTTAAATCAAATAGATGATATAGATGCAAGAATTTCAATACATAGAAATGGAAGCTATCATACTCCAGATAGGATAAGCTCTGATATAAGCCAGAGGCGGAAAGTACATACAGACATTCCTAAAGAGAGAAAAGAACGTTTGCATAGATACAAAGGACAATCAAAGAGTTTTGATACAGTTAAACATGATGAAGATGGAGATTGGCTTAAAGCACGAGTGGTATATCAAACACCAACTTATTCAGAAAAGCAAATAAACAAGTGCATAGATACTACAAAAGGAACAAAAACACAAGCAGAGTATAAAGATGAGGAGAATTATAGTTTGCCAATGAAAAGTGGAAGAAATAGACGTGTATCAGATTTAGAATGTATGTTTGAAACAAAAGAAGAGAGAAGTATAACTTCTGAATTTATGGAAGAAGAGGAAAGAAAATTGTCTTTGATCACAGATAGAAGGAAGGAGTTGCAAGAAATGATAGAAATGGAAAGATTACAACAACTGAAGATTGAACAAGAGAAACAGAGAAAAATGGAAGAAATCAGAGAACAGAAAAGGGTTTTAGAACAAAACGAATTGAGGTGCAGAGAATTACAATTACGTGAAAACAAATTAAATGATTATGAGAAGATGATAGATTCAAAGATGGAGCGATTGCATCTTATTAGTGATACATTAGTGATACAAAAGAGAAAATTATGTGTCTGAAACTCTTAAGAAGAAATATGAAGAAATCAGAAGAAGGGAGATGGCTATTGAAAAGAAGGAAAAAGAGTTAGAACAGAAAGATTATTTGCTGGAAAAGAAAATAAACGTACTGAAAGATTGGCGATATGAAGAAAGAGAAACAGAAAGAGTTCCACAAAAATATGAATCGGACATTCACGATATGATGAATGATTACTTAGAGGAAGGATTTCATACATTACCACGACAAAGCAGTAATGACATACATACATTTGGACCAAAGTTAATCATCAGCCAATTTTCAGGGTCAGATCCGAAACCAAGATCCGAATCTTCGTTAGAAGAAAAGAAAAGAGAAATTGAGAGTATCATTGCAACAAAATTGTACAAAGAACATGTAGTTGCTCAAGCTATTAGACAATCGTTAAGAGGTCAAGCGAAGAAAGTGCTGATAAAATCTAAGTCCTGTGGCTACACCAATTGATATTGTGTCGCGAGTTGAAGAAAATCTTTGGCGATCTTTCAAGTCAGCAAATTATATTCACTGAATTTTACACAGCTGAACAGAAACCAGAGGAATCAGTTTGCAGAGTGGGGTCTTCGTCTGGAAGAAATTCTTCTGTTAGCATCAACAAAAAGGTTCATCCCTGAAAAAGAAAGAAAAGAAATGTTAAAGATAAATTTTGGAGATCTTTATATAATATAGACATTAAGAATGCAACTCGTACTAGTTTTGAGGGCAGCGACTCATTTAAAGTGTTAAGAAGAAAAGCTAGAGCTGAGGAGAATGAAATAAAGGTTACAAAACAGAAAGACGACAAACTGTTCAGCATAATCAAATGTCAACTGTTAGAAAAGGACAATAAAGAAGACATTATTAAACAACTTATGAAGAAAATGGATAACTTAGAAAGGCAATTAGAGGAAGTAAAGAGAGAAAAAGAGAAACCTAGTAGATACGATACTAGTAACCAATACAGTTATGGAGGTAGAGGACAGTACAACTTTAGAAGGACTAATAATTACAACAATGTTGGGAGAGGATATGGATTCAGATGTAATAGCAGATACAATGGTAGTGTTGGACAAAACAGAAGAAATGAGATGGACATAAATTCAAGAAAAGAAACAAATTAAAAAGATCCGAAAATACAACCCGATGTAGCCAAGAAAATGTTAAAGAGGATTTTAAAAGATTAGATGTCTCCATTGGAGGGCAAATGAGAGACAGTAAAATAAAAAGCCCTAACAAGCCAAAGAACATATTTGAAAGATTAGTTGGATGTCCAAATGAGTCAACTGTTATTGTCAATGATGTAAAAGCAAATTGTATTTGTGACACGGGATCTATGATAACGACAGTTAGTGAGGAGTTCTACAACAATTTAGATCCGAAACCAGAATTGCATCGAGTTACGGATTTTTTGTTATAAACATGCCTGATGGAAATTCATTGCCATATTCCGGATACATTGAATCTTCTGTTAAAATACCTGGCTTATCGGACTCGGATTTAAATATCCCAATTTTAGTCGTACCGAATACGGAGTACAACTTGAGTGTTCCAATAATCATCGCACAAATGTATTTAAGATTCCTCTCTGAAAACAGTCGTCTAATGGATCGCTTCCACAACCTTGGAGGACCGCTATTTGCAATCTTGTTGGCTCACCTGTAGTTGGCAAAGTTAAAGCTAACAATAAGAAGGATATAGTTTTAGAACCATTCCAGTCGAAAGTTATTACAGGTTTCATTAGACATAAATACGACTTAAATACTGTTGTCACAGAAACATCTGAGGAATCCTCATCCAGAATTGGTATATGTCCAAGAGTCGTTGAAATCAAGGGATCAGGAAATCGATCAAAAATACCAGTAAAATGCTTCAATTTATCTGCAAAACAAGTGACGATTAAACCTAAGTGTACACTTTGTAATCTGCAAGAAGTAAAAGTCCTTCGTAACTGGGAACCAACAGATTATGATAATACTGAAACAACAGACAATAGTAATATTGAACAATCAGAAAAGACAAATGATTCACAAAGAGAACAAAGTGAAATAGACAAGTTTACAAATAGTTTGAAAGTTGATCTATCAAATGTTCCTGAGACCTACTGTCAACAAGTCAAGACCATTTTCCATAAATGGAAAGATGTTTTTTCTACAGGACCTCTTGATATAGGAAGAACTGATTTAGTTGAACATGAGATACATCTAGAAGATCCAAAACCCTTTAAAGAACCATATAGACCCATTCCGCCTGGTCTCATTAATGAAGTTAAAGAACATATTCGTGATATGCTTGAGAGAGGAGCAATTCGCCCTTCAAACAGTCCATACTCATCGAACGTTGTAATTGTTAGAAAGAAGGATGGTGAAATAAGATTTTGCATAGACTATAGAAAACTCAACAATAAAACAAGAAAAGACGCATATGCCCTTCCTAGAATAGACGACACTCTTCATCTTCTTACTGGATCAAAATATTTTTCTAAACTCGACCTCAAAAGTGGTTATTGGCAGGTGGAACTTCGGGAGGAAGACAAATGTAAAACCACATTCCAAGCAGGAAATTTAGGATTCTTTGAAGCCAATAGAATGCCATTTGGATTAACAAATGCTCCCGCAACGTTTCAAAGACTTATGGAAAGATGCATGGGAGATATGAATTTACAACCATGTCTTATATATCTCGATGACATCATCATATTCAGCCCAACCTTTGAAAAAACATTTAGAGAGTCTCGAAGCTGTGTTTCAACGTTTGAAAGACCAATAATCTTAAACTTAAAAGCCTCCAAATGTGAATTCTTCAAAGATCAAGTCATCTATTTTGGTCATCTTATATCTGACAAAGGCATCGGTACAGATCCTGAAAAAGTTACTACCGTAGAAAATTGGCCAACACCCACCACAGTGAAACAAGTTAGAAGTTTTCTTGGATTCGCCGGTTATAACCGAAAATTTATTAAGGGATTCGCTAAAATAGTAAGACTGAATGACCTTCTCATTGGAGACAACCTAAAGAAGAAGAAAATAAAATCAACTGTTAAAAGGAAGTTTGAATGGGGTCCAAGTCAACAACAAGCATTCACAACAATTAAGCAAAAACTTACTACCGCTCCAATGTTGGCATATGCAGACTACAACAAACCTTTTAAGCTTCACCAGGACGCATCGGGACTAGGGCTTGGAGCTATTTTATACCAAGAAGTTGATGGAATAGACCGTGTTGTTGCATATGCAAGTCGGAGCCTAAGACCATCTGAAAAGAACTATTCTGCACACAAATTAGAATTCCTGGCATTGAAATGGGCAGTTACAGAGAAGTTCCACGACTACCTTTACGGATCACAATGTTTTCGTAACTACATACAACAATGCATTAACTTATGCCCAAACTTCCGCAAAGCTTGATGCAACCGCCAACGCTGGATTGCGAGTCTTGCCAACTACAACCCGAAAAATAGAATACAGAAGTGGTAAGAAAAAATATCGACGCTGACGCTTTGTCTCGAATAGAACCATCAAATCATACGGTAAACCCCGATACAATTAAAGCAATGACAATGGCTGCTCAAGTCCAGATTCCACTTGTTGAAACTATTTGCAATCATGATGCCGAGATACAACCGGAACTCATTACCAGATATTCCTGACGACTTGATTATGTCAGTTAGTCTCTCAAATATGGACTGGTATAAAGCACAACATGAAGACCGCATTATAGCTGGAGTTATAAGCCATCTAAAGAATGGAACCAAACCGGCTTCTTCGACCTATGGTTCCGAGGCTAATATAATCTCTGGTTATCTCCGCGAATGGTCCAAGCTTGTCTTTCAACAAGGCGTTCTTTTATATAGAAGAACAACTGTTTCCGGTTTTACTCGCCTTCAAATTGTGTTACCTTCAAAATTGAGAGAAGATGTATTTCATGCAATTCATACAGATTTAGGACATCAAGGACGAGACAGAACACTATCATTATTTAGAGAACGCTTCTTCTGGCCATGAATGGAATCATTTGTTGTGTCAAAAGTAAGATCATGTGACCGATGTATCAAAAGAAAAGCCCGAAACAGCAAAGCAGAATTGGTAAACATATCATCTTCCTTTCCTATGGACATACTATGCATTGATTATCTTTCATTGGAACGTTCAAAAGGTGGCTTCGAAAATATTTTAGTAATGACCGACCATTTCAGCAGATACGCACTTTCCAACACGAAATCAAACAGCAAAAACTACAGCAAAAATTATTATTGTTCACTATGGTTTTCCAGCCCGTCTCCATAGTGACCAGGGACAATCTTTTGAGGCAAATATAATCAAGGAATTGTGTGCAATTGCCGGTATTGACAAATCAAGAACTACACCATATCATCCTCAAGGCAATCCCGTGGAACGTTTTAACTCAACACTTTTTAAAAATGCTAGGTACTCTTGAAGATAACCAGAAAAGCAATTGGAAAGAACACGTTGCAACATTAGTTCATGCGTATAATTGCACCAAACATGATAGCACTGGCTTTTCACCATACTTTCTAATGTTTGGCCGTCATCCTAGACTTGCAATTGATGCCTTTCTTGGACTACCAATAGACAATGAAAATTCTCAATGTCATTCGGAATATGTTCATCAGCTGAGAGATTGTCTCTTGAATGCATACACCATCGCAAGGAAATATTCAGAGCATGTTGGTAAAAACAATAAAAAGTATTATGACATTAAAACAAGACATATAACAAGGTATTGGTCCGAAATGTGTCTATTAGAGGAAAGAATAAGCTAGCTGATAAATGGGAACACCATCCATATGTTATTATAAGCCAACCAAATGCTGACATACCCGTTTACCAAGTAAAACAAGAAGGAAATAGATTTAGAAAAATAAGGACATTACATAGAAATCTTTTATTGCCATTTATGAGCACAACAGATCTTAATAGTGATATAACAAAGGATGAGACAAAAGTTGCTGAAAATACTGAAACTGAAGAGAGTGAAAATATCAATAATAAATCTGGACAAGATGATCCAAAAACAAATACAAATAATAAAGATGTATCTTACCTGAATGCAACTCTGGAACAAGAAATGGATTCATCTTTCATAAATTCTGATGAAGAAACAATTGAAAAATATGTAATTCCTCAACGTAGGCGACAGAGAAATATGTCTGGAGAATCAGATACGAATAATAATTCTGGTTCAGAAACAAATCATCCAATTCGTAAAACAAAACGAAAGATAACAAAGCCTCGGTGGATGAGAAGTGATGACTGGATTATTGGATAGTGTGTTTTAATGTATATCATGGAACAATGTGAATTGACGTTTATGTGTTTACAATGATCAATTGTATATTAAAGATGATATAAACAATATATCATTAGCATACCACTACATTATACACTCAATATCATGTCATTATTATGTATACTTGTAGCGTACGTGGCATATTACGGGCGTCAAATCATTAACATTTTCGTCACGATAAAATGTTATTATTATTTTGATGTTTCAACTATTTTACTTTTCTTTGTGTAGCGAGATTACCTTATTGCAAGATTACCTAATTGCGGAAAGAGATGTTTTTTCCTCTGCCGAAACATTTCGTTTTTCTGCGTGTCATTAGTAAATGTTGGGGACAACATTTAATCGGGAGGGGGCAAATATGTCACAGGTGTACAAATTTACCTATATCATCCCTATATCCCCAATATACTAATACTCTAAATTTCAGCAGTATGCCGTAACATTGTAAATCGACTACTCAACGTGATTTACAATAACCAAAAATAAGCAGTTTTTTAGATAAAGAAATGATAGCAACTCTTAGGCATAATGGGCCTTTAAGCACACTAAAATCATTCATTATAGTATACCTATATTTAGAATTCCATGATTATTTCGAATGTACACTTACTGGGAGCTACTATATTGTCACTTAATTATGCCGTTATATATATTATGTTTACGCACCTGTGTCTTGTTTCTTTAAAATTATTTCGTATTATTCAAGACCGTAGTGCAATATTAGTATTTGCCATGGATCGTTGTCGCCATTTAATACTTATATTTTAAAAATAAGAGAATATTATTTACAAAAATCAAGCAAAAATGGAAACATAATATCGACTAGTATAACACGTAACTTCTATTCAGATCACCCATGTATTACGTATATATAAATCACTACAAAAAAGTATATTTTATCGATGCGTTGATAATGTGTTGATTATAAATACTTATGACTATGTTAAATTATAGTTACTGTCAAAATTATAAGTAGATTTAAGTTCACGACTCTTCATTTACTATTTTCATACAAATACTCATCTGATTTCGCTTTGTTTACCCTACACGAGAGAAAAATATTTGGGGACAGTTTTTATGAAGAAGCTTACTTGCGATTCACTGCATGACAGTCAATAAGAAATTATTTGTCCCTGTGAGTGAAAATCTATTAAATATACTTTTAGAATCTTAAAGTCATGTTTATCTTTATGACTTTAAATTATGAATAGAAAAAATATAAGACATGATAGCTTTACAAAGATTAAGTCATTTTCATTTGTCAGCTGTTTAAAATATTAGTTTGGCTTGTCTAAGCAGTAGGGAAATTGTGCGAGTAGTGTTCGCTCTGAGTCAACATTTTTACATACTCGATTTTTTGTATTTCTTTTGCTAGCATCCGATAGTTAAGCCGATATTTAAATACCAAGCATATGGACTAATGGACTTTCAGCCAAAATCAACGAAACGTTACTTGTTCCTTTAGATTGACTCTTTTTAAAAAAAAGTTATCCGTAATTTTTGTAGATGGTTTTCTAGATCACATATGTATCTTTTCAGCTGTAATTTAAATTTCGACCAGCAGTCCCAAATCCAAATCTTACTAAATGTTTCAAGGGTTTGTTTGAATGTTTAGTATCGTTCGTGGTAACATTTCGAGTCCGTTTTTGTATGTATTGCTTGTCTTGGACACACCAGAACCCGGGATTGAACAATATTTCGACAAACACTGCATAAAAATCTGGTACAATAATGAGTATGATTGGGGGATAGAATATCAAAAAAAAAGCATTGAATTTAATATAAATATTAAAAAAGTTAAAAATTTACCCTGTGATTTTCACAT
>NW_026860979.1:0-21397 GCF_026571515.1 Ruditapes philippinarum
GGAAGTATCTCAACTTTTGCAAAACCTCTTTGCCTGTCAGAAACCCAAAATGGACATACATGTTCCCAGGACTGTCAGCAGCAACACCCCTTAACCAGGATGTTTTTACCAGCATAAATTAGCCCCCCTTTGATTCCAATATGTGGGAGAAGCTGAAAACCCATCTCCGGGAGTTCAGCAACTCTGACTTTACCCCCTGGCCCTAAGGCCCGTCTGGGGCCAAATTATACCCTTGATACAGCAAAAATTTAAGACAGATTGCCAGTCCATGCAGGTAAAAGTGTCAAAAATTTCTTATATTTTACCTGTTATTTTTTTTTTTTATTTTCAGCTAAATCACTCAAAATGCTTTAAAAAGAGAATGTAAAACAGTTATTTTTTAGCAAATGATGAAGTATCCTAGATTTCGCTTATGCCCTTTAAAAGTTAGGCAGTCCCAATGATTACCTCTAAAAAAAATAGTGTCGAGCCATGTATATGCTTAAATTCTTCTCAGGCTTGATAATAAAGTACCAACATTAAAACACACAGTACTTTAAACCAGGGAAATATTTAAGTATTGATGAATCCATGATTAAATTTAAAGGCAGGTTATTTTTCAAGCAGTATATGCCTGCCAAAACCAATAAAATGGGTGTTAAACAATTTGTTCTTTGTGATACCTACACTGGCTTTGCGACCATATTATATATATGGGTAAGGAATGTTCCTGGGACAAGCAGACACACCAATTCAGAAACAGAAAGCAGGTACTAGAGTTGAAAAGCGAGGATATAAAAACAAAGGTCATGTTGTATACACAAACAATTACTTTTCAATCAAGCACCCTTTTTAAACATTGGGAGAAAAGAAAATAAGCCATGCGGAACTGTAAAATGTGCAATAGGAAAAATATGCCCGAGAAGTTGGAATAAAAAAGAAATGCATGAAACCAGTGTTTTATAAATCATGATAACCTAGTAACATGTGGTTGCATGATACAAAAAGAGGCCATGATGGCCCTAATATCGCTCACACTGTAAATAGACCCCTGGGCCAATGCCAATTTTAAACAAGGGACTTTTATTTGAACAAACTTGGTAGACAGCCATTAGAATATGTCTCATGATAAATATCTAAGCTTGAATATGTTCATGATAAATATCTAAGCTTTAACTCTTTAGGGTTTTTTTTAAGAAGATTTTTTAAAGTTTTTGCTATATACATATAGGAAAAAACAATGACCCCCCCGGAGGGGCCAATTTTGACCCCAGGGCTAACTAGAAAATATTTAATACTTAGTATCTAAACTCTAGCTCGTAATTGGTTTTTTAAAAGAAGGTTTTTTTTATTGTTTTTACTCTATACAATATAATGAAAATCAATGACCCCCTGGGGCCGGGTCAACTTTGACCCCAGGGCATTGATTTACACAAACTTGGTAGTAACTGACTAGGTGATGTTTCATGCCAAATATTTAAGCTCTAGCTCTTGCGGTTTTCTAAACGAAATATTTTAAATTTTTACTCTATTCAAATCAATGACCCCCGGGACTGGGCCAATTTTAACCCCAGGGGATTTATTTGAACAAACTTGGTAGACACTGACTAGTTGATGTTTCATGCCAAATATTTAAGCTCTAGCTCTTGTGGTTTTCTAAAAGAAGATATTTTAAGTTTTTTCTATAGGTTGCCATGGCAACCAGAGTTCTGCTTGGAATTAAATTCTTTGAACAATTTTTAAAGTTGACTACCAAAGGAAAATGCATGTGAAGTTTGGATGAAATTGGCTAGGCGGTTTAGGAGTAGATGTCTTTTAAAGTAAAAGTTTAAGGCCGGACGCCAGATGTAAAGCGATCACAACAGCTCACCATGTCACTTTGTGACAGGTGAGCTAAAAAGTGGTTGAGGAACACTTGGCTTGATGAAGATAGTCATAAATATGGCCTATGGTTATAAGATTTGACCTAGTCATAACACATGATAACATAAAACTGGTTCTGAATATACCTGCTCAAAGCATACATAAAAGAAAATAATTAACACTGACAAAGAATTACTGACCCTTTTACATACTTATGAAAGAGATAATTTCAAAATTTTCTAAATAGGTAATATTTATTTTTCTTGTTGTAGGAATCCATCAATATGTTTTGTTTAATTCATCTCAAATTGAATATATATATAGAAGAAGAGCACTGCATGCCGTACCAATGCTCTTCTATTGTTGGCCATCGTCTACTTACAATTCTTAGTTAAAGAGTGGCAAAAATAAATATTACAACTGCAGCTTGTCATGATGCTTATCAAGTTTTTTCAAGTTTGATGTTGAACCTTAAATGGTTTTTGAATAATTGGCTACATTAAAAGTTTTTAAATAATGAAAACATGATGACAATCTAGCGATCACAATAGCTCAACTTTAAAAAAAAAATATGAGCTAATAATGATACTAAAAAGTACAGCAACTAGCACTTCTCCTTTAAAAGATTTATCTAATATTTGAACAGGTGACCTAGATTCAGGGACGAATCAATACTGAACCCACGTCTGGTAATTTCTGTAAACATCATTAAAATGTCTCGTTACAGTTAATATTATGTTAAAAAAACTTTTATGTTCTTATACTACTGCTTAATAAGATATTAACTATTTTAATTAAAAAATTTACAATTTGTTAAGAAACAATGCTTCTTTTCACAATTTTTATGGTACCGGACCCATTCATAATTCAGGGGGAAAATCGCTGTCAATGAATACGAGTCTCAATTTATTTTTAGACCCGGGAAAATCCAATTCAGCCAGTGAATCTGGCACAACATCCAGTGAAGATTACAATGAATTTACCTTGATTTCAGATAAAACTTCAAATAACTGGCCAGAATGGGATGGTGAGGTGATAACACTGTACAATGAGAATATCCCAGAGGAAATAAAAATTTCTACGAAGTAAATGTGTTGGTAAAAAATCATTTTGTTGTAATGTTAAAGCAGCACGCCTCCAGATTCATGTTAAATTTCATGAACATTTTGATAATGTTGTGAGGTGAACAAATAAAGTTATTTACATATTGCAATTGGCACTTACAATCCATGCAAATAATAGGAACTTCAAACTTTGTAAGATGATTGGTCGTGACCAGCAGATGACCCCTATTGAGTTTTGGGTCAAGGGTCAAAGGTTAAGGTCATGACCAGTAGATACTTGATAACCCTTATTAATTGTTTGATCACTGGGTCAGAAGTCATGCATAATAACCTTATCACATGACTAATTGGCTGCTGATAGGGGGCATACATGTTTTACAAACATATCTTGTTATTAATATACTTTTATTTTTTAAATCAGGTCACAGATAAAATGAAGAAAGAAACGGAATTATTGTACAAAAGGCCATGAAGCTAAATATACATGGAGAAGAAACTGTGATGTCACACAGTTAAATTCAGTATTGGCAGAATTGTGTTCTTATAAGTTATCATATGTTGCGGGATTTTCAGAGATTCAATGATGCATCCTGGGTAAAAATAGCCAAAACACCGTCATATTGAATTCCCGAGGAAGATAAAACATTTTTTTGCTTAAATAAGAAGCAATAGTTATTTATTGTAAAAGGTACTATACACACTTTTCTATACAAATATTTCTCTGATGAAAATCTATGTCGGGGTATGTAAACCATAATTCATGGATATCGTCCAAGTTTAAAGAGAGTGCGAAAATTGGAGACTATCGAGAAAACCCAATTATCACCGAAGCCTGCAAGGATTGTGGGTCTGAATCTGACTATTATCTTTTTTTAGAGCTTCCTATCTGTTGTATATATATATATATATAAATATCTGTGAAAATGCAAAGAAGTCGTTGGATTACCAAAGATCAACATTTCATTTGATTACCAGAGATCATCAATTCAGTGGATTACTGAGATTCTCAGTATGAAAGATTTGATGACAAGAAAATTATTAAACCGGCAAAAATTGGATCTTACAGCAAGGATTTACTCATTTCAGAAGACAGCAATAGAAAATGTAGGAGTTGCATGTAATACTGGAGGTTTCTTGCGTCATGTTTTGTACTGTTTAAGTGACGTTTCTTAGACTGTTTAAGTGATGTCCCTCATTCAATCAGTTAAGAAAATGATGAAAGCAAATTAAAATCTAGGAGTGCCCTAGTCAAGTATTATAATGTTTTAACTTTTAGTGCTAAATTCAAAGAGGTGTCACATGTTACACTGTTTTAAAAAAAGGAATCTTAAGTCAAGTGTTATTGCCAAAGCTCATTGCATTCCAGTAACTACAATGATATATCTAAAGAAGTGTGTCTAAACAATACAAAAACAATTAAACTGTAAGGAAAATACTTTAATGTTTCATATGCAATCATGCTTTTTATTAAATTTAATTGTTTGCTTATGACTGATGTTGAACTGCTTGTCATTTAACTGGATTTAAAAGTGCACATTTTAGTTCACATAAGTACAATGTGCTTATGTGAAGTAATGTGATTGCCCTGTGTCCAATGGCATCTTGTATTGTCAGCAATTCCTTGTAATGATATCTTCTACAAAACTGATTATTTGATTTTAATCGTAATGATCCTTTGGTGGCCCTAGTAACAGTAATTCAGCTGTGGTCCAGTCATACCCAGTTGCTAGGAATTTCCAGTACAATGCAATCCTAGGCTATTCCAACCATTCCTTAGATCATGGAAATACCAGGAACGTCTGGAATATCCAAGTTCTTTGAAATGCCAAGGTATTACTAGAAAAAATGTTCCAAATACCGTGGGCAGGTCATTCTCAGCCATTCCTAAGATCATAAAAATACCAGGAGTTACTGGTATTATCATAGGTCTTTGAAATGCCTTGAAATGCCTGGGATTGACTAGAAAAATTGTTCCAAATACCGTGGGCAGGTCATTCTCAGTAATTAGGATTTTCCAGTACAAGTCGATCTAAGGCATTCCTGGTTTCACTTTTTTTTTTCTAGTTATTTCCAGTAGTTTTCAGTCGTTCCAATTACCGCCAGCCAGTAACTGGAAATTCCTCAGATTTCCTTGCATTTCCTAGGAATTATCCTTGTAAATATTCCTGGGATTTCCCAGTAAATCCTAGTAAAATCCTGGTAAAATACCAGTAATTTTCTGCAAGGGGACTACCAAAGGAAAAATGCATGTGAAGTTTGGATGAAATTGGCTAAGCGGTTTATGAGTAAATGTCTTCTTAAGTAAAAGTTTAAGGCCGGACGCCAGATGTAAAGCGATCACAACAGCTCACCATGTCACTTTGTGACAGGTGAGCTTAAAAGTGGTTGAGGAACACTTGGCTTGATGAAGATAGTTATAAATATGGCCTATGGTTATAAGATTTGACCTAGTCATAACACATGGTAAAATAAAACTGGTTCTGAATATACCTGCTCAAAGCATACATAAAAGAAAATAAATAACACTGACAAAGAATTACTGACCCTTTTACATACTTATGAAAGAGATAATTTCAAAATTTTTTCTAATAGGTAATATTTATTTTTCTTGTTGTAGGAATCCATCAATATGTTTTGTTTAATTCATCTCAAATTGAATATATATATAGAAGAAGAGCACTGCATGCCGTACCAATGCTCTTCTATTGTTGGCCATCGCGTCTACTTACAATTCTTAAGTTAAAGAGTGGCAAAAATAAATATTACAACTGCAGCTTGTCATGATGCTTATCAAGTTTTTCAAGTTTGATGTTGATACCTTAAATGGTTTTTGAATAATTGGCTACATTAAAAGTTTTTAAATAATGAAAACATGATGACAATCTAGCGATCACAATAGCTCAACTTTAAAAAAAAATATGAGCTAATAATGATACTAAAAAGTACAGCAACTAGCACTTCTCCCTTTAAAAGATTTATCTAATATTTGAACAGGTGACCTAGATTCCAGGGACGAATCAATACTGAACCCAACGTCTGGTAATTTCTGTAAACATCAATTAAAATGTCTCGTAACAGTTAATATTATGTTAAAAAACTTTTATGTTCTTATACTGCTTAATAAGATATTAACTATTTTAATTAAAAATTTACAATTTGTTAAGAAACAATGCTTCTTTTCACAATTTTTATGGTACCTGGACCCATTCATAATTCAGGGGGAAAATCGCTGTCAATGAATAACGAGGTCTCAATTTATTTTTAGAGCGCGGGAAAATCCAATTCAGCCAGTGAATCTGGCACAACATCCAGTGAAGATTAACAATGAATTTACCTTGATTTCAGATAAAACTTCAAATAACTGGCCAGAATGGGATGGTGAGGTGATAACACTGTACAATGAGAATATCCCAGAGGAAATAAAAATTCTACGAAGTAAATGTGTTGGTAAAAAAAATCCTTCATTTTGTTTGTAAGTTAAAGCAGCACGCCTCCAGATTCATGTTTAAATTTCATGAACATTTTGATAATGTTGTGGAGGTGAACAAATAAAGTTATTTACATATTGCAATTGGCACTTACAATCCCATGCCCAAATTTAATAGGAATTTTTAAACTTTGGTAAGGATGATTGGTCGTGACCAAAGCAGATGACCCCTATTTAGTTTTGGGTCAAGGGGTCAAAAAGGTTAAGGTCAATTGACAAGTAGATATTGATAACCCTTATTAAATTGTTTGATCACTGGGTCAGAAGTCATGCATAATTTAACCTTATCACATGACTAATTGGTTGCTGATCAGGGGGCATACATGTTTTTACAAACATATCTTGTTTATTAATATACTTTTAAATTTTTAAAATCAGGTTCACAGATAAAATGAAGAAAAGAAACGGAATTATGTACAAAGAACCATAAGCTAAATATACATGGAGTAAGAAACTGTGATGTCACACAGTTAATTCAGTATTGGCAGAATTGTGTTTCTTATAAGTTATCATATGTTGCGGGATTTTCAGAGATTCAATGATGCCATCCTGGGTAAAAATAGCCAAAACACCGTCATATTGAAATTCCCGGAGGAAGATGAAACATTTTTTTGCTTAAATAAGAAGCAATAGTTATTTATTGTAAAAGGTACTATACACACTTTTCTATACAAATATTTCTCTGATGAAAATCTATGTCGGGGTATGTAAACAATAATTCATGGATATCATCCAAGTTTAAGAAGAGTGCGAAAAAATTTGGAGACTATCGAGAAAACCCAATTATCCCAAGCCTGCCAAAGGATTGTGGGTCTGAATCTGACTATTATCTATTTTTAGAGCTTCTTATCTGTTGTATATATATATATATATATATATATATATATATATATATATATATATATATATACATCTTTGAAAATGCAAAGAAGTCGTTGGATTACCAAAGATCAACATTTCATTTGATTACCAGAGATCATCAATTAAGTGGATTACTGAGATTCTCAGTATGAAAGATTTGATGACAAGAAAATTATTAAACCGGCAAAAAATTGGATCTTACAGCAAGGATTTACTCATTTCAGAAGACAGCAATAGAAAATGTAGGAGTTGCATGTAATACTGGAGGTTTCTTGCGTCATGTTTTGTACTGTTTAAGTGACGTTTCTTAGACTGTTTAAGTGATGTCCCTCATTCAATCAGTTAAGAAAATGATGAAAGCAAATTAAAATCTAGGAGTGCCCTAGTCAAGTATTATAATGTTTTAACTTTTAGTGCTAAATTCAAAGAGGTGTCACATGTTACACTGTTTTAAAAAAAGGAATCTTAAGTCAAGTGTTATTGCCAAAGCTCATTGCATTCCAGTAACTACAATGATATATCTAAAGAAGTGTGTCTAAACAATACAAAAACAATTAAACTGTAAGGAAAATACTTTAATGTTTCATATGCAATCATGCTTTTTATTAAATTTAATTGTTTGCTTATGACTGATGTTGAACTGCTTGTCATTTAACTGGATTTAAAAGTGCACATTTTAGTTCACATAAGTACAATGTGCTTATGTGAAGTAATGTGATTGCCCTGTGTCCAATGGCATCTTGTATTGTCAGCAATTCCTTGTAATGATATCTTCTACAAAACTGATTATTTGATTTTAATCGTAATGATCCTTTGGTGGCCCTAGTAACAGTAATTCAGCTGTGGTCCAGTCATACCCAGTTGCTAGGAATTTCCAGTACAATGCAATCCTAGGCTATTCCAACCATTCCTTAGATCATGGAAATACCAGGAACGTCTGGAATATCCAAGTTCTTTGAAATGCCAAGGTATTACTAGAAAAAATGTTCCAAATACCGTGGGCAGGTCATTCTCAGCCATTCCTAAGATTATAAAAATACCAGGAGTTACTGGTATTATCATAGGTCTTTGAAATGCCTTGAAATGCCTGGGATTGACTAGAAAAATTGTTCCAAATACCGTGGGCAGGTCATTCTCAGTAATTAGGATTTTCCAGTACAAGTCGATCTAAGGCATTCCTGGTTTCACTTTTTTTTTCTAGTTATTTCCAGTAGTTTTCAGTCGTTCCAATTACCGCCAGCCAGTAACTGGAAATTCCTCAGATTTCCTTGCATTTCCTAGGAATTATCCTTGTAAATATTCCTGGGATTTCCCAGTAAAATCCTAGTAAAATCCTGGTAAAATACCAGTAATTTCTGCAAGGGGACTACCAAAGGAAAATGCATGTGAAGTTTGGATGAAATTGGCTAAGCGGTTTATGAGTAAATGTCTTCTTAAGTAAAAGTTTAAGGCCGGACGCCAGATGTAAAGCGATCACAACAGCTCACCATGTCACTTTGTGACAGGTGAGCTTAAAAGTGGTTGAGGAACACTTGGCTTGATGAAGATAGTTATAAATATGGCCTATGGTTATAAGATTTGACCTAGTCATAACACATGGTAAAATAAAACTGGTTCTGAATATACCTGCTCAAAGCATACATAAAAGAAAATAAATAACACTGACAAAGAATTACTGACCCTTTTACATACTTATGAAAGAGATAATTTCAAAATTTTCTAAATAGGTAATATTTATTTTTCTTGTTGTAGGAATCCATCAATATGTTTTGTTTAATTCATCTCAAATTGAATATATATATAGAAGAAGAGCACTGCATGCCGTACCAATGCTCTTCTATTGTTGGCCATCGTCTACTTACAATTCTTAGTTAAAGAGTGGCAAAAATAAATATTACAACTGCAGCTTGTCATGATGCTTATCAAGTTTTTCAAGTTTGATGTTGATACCTTAAATGGTTTTTGAATAATTGGCTACATTAAAAGTTTTTAAATAATGAAAACATGATGACAATCTAGCGATCACAATAGCTCAACTTTAAAAAAAAAATATGAGCTAATAATGATACTAAAAAGTACAGCAACTAGCACTTCTCCCTTTAAAAGATTTATCTAATATTTGAACAGGTGACCTAGATTCCAGGGACGAATCAATACTGAACCAACGTCTGGTAATTTCTGTAAACATCATTAAAATGTCTCGTAACAGTTAATATTATGTTAAAAAACTTTTATGTTCTTATACTGCTTAATAAGATATTAACTATTTTAATTAAAAATTTACAATTTGTTAAGAAACAATGCTTCTTTTCACAATTTTTATGGTACCGGACCCATTCATAATTCAGGGGGAAAATCGCTGTCAATGAATACGAGTCTCAATTTATTTTTAGACCGGGAAAATCCAATTCAGCCAGTGAATCTGGCACAACATCCAGTGAAGATTACAATGAATTTACCTTGATTTCAGATAAAACTTCAAATAACTGGCCAGAATGGGATGGTGAGGTGATAACACTGTACAATGAGAATATCCCAGAGGAAATAAAAATTCTACGAAGTAAATGTGTTGGTAAAAAAATCATTTTGTTGTAATGTTAAAGCAGCACGCCTCCAGATTCATGTTAAATTTCATGAACATTTTGATAATGTTGTGAGGTGAACAAATAAAGTTATTTACATATTGCAATTGGCACTTACAATCCATGCAAATAATAGGAACTTCAAACTTTGTAAGATGATTGGTCGTGACCAGCAGATGACCCCTATTGAGTTTTGGGTCAAGGGGTCAAAGGTTAAGGTCATGACCAGTAGATACTTGATAACCCTTATTAATTGTTTGATCACTGGGTCAGAAGTCATGCATAATAACCTTATCACATGACTAATTGGCTGCTGATAGGGGGCATACATGTTTTACAAACATATCTTGTTATTAATATACTTTTATTTTTAAATCAGGTCACAGATAAAATGAAGAAAGAAACGGAATTATTGTACAAAAGGCCATGAAGCTAAATATACATGGAGAAGAAACTGTGATGTCACACAGTTAAATTCAGTATTGGCAGAATTGTGTTCTTATAAGTTATCATATGTTGCGGGATTTTCAGAGATTCAATGATGCATCCTGGGTAAAAATAGCCAAAACACCGTCATATTGAATTCCCGGAGGAAGATGAAACATTTTTTTGCTTAAATAAGAAGCAATAGTTATTTATTGTAAAAGGTACTATACACACTTTTCTATACAAATATTTCTCTGATGAAAATCTATGTCGGGGTATGTAAACAATAATTCATGGATATCATCCAAGTTTAAGAAGAGTGCGAAAATTGGAGACTATCGAGAAAACCCAATTATCACTGAAGCCTGCAAAGGATTGTGGGTCTGAATCTGACTATTATCTATTTTTAGAGCTTCCTATCTGTTGTATATATATATATATATCTGTGAAAATGCAAAGATGTCGTTGGATTACCAAAAATCAACATTTCATTTGATTACCAGAGATCATCAATTCAGTGGATTACTGAGATTCTCAGTATGAAAGATTTGATGACAAGAAAATTATTAAACCGGCAAAAATTGGATCTTACAGCAAGGATTTACTCATTTCAGAAGACAGCAATAGAAAATGTAGGAGTTGCATGTAATACTGGAGGTTTCTTGCATCATGTTTTTTACGGTGTACGGACATAATCCCCTTCGGACAAAATCCCCTTCATGTATTTTTGTATATCTGGACATAATCCCCTTCATGGATGGACATAATCCCCTTCATGTGTGAAATTTTAAAGTGGACAAAATCCCTTTCATAAAATTGCTACCTAGGACAAAATCCCCCTCGGAGGAATTTTCGGTTTATAAAGTGGGTATGAAACGACATACTGCATTATGCTGTGTGGTAAATTTCTTAATGTATAAATAAATATTTCAGCAGAAAAGCACATTCAATTAGCACATTTTAATCACATTAAAATTGCTTTGTTACAGCATTCATAACAATAAATCAAGTAGTGTAGTGATCTTGGTTTGATTAAATTATCACTCTTTCATTAATAGAAATTGTAACAATGGATAGTATATATCAATTAGAATTTTCAACTTATACAATCAATGAAACAATTATTGGCTAATAAAAATGTTTTTCCTACTAATCAACTTAAAACAATTAAAGAAATTGCCTAATCAAATATGTGTTATGCAGTTGATAATTTACCATAATTTTAATAAAACTTCTAAACTAAATAAAGTTTAACTATTGATACATAATTATAAATAAACTAGAAATGTGTCATCATGCCACGGATAACCCCGCATGCAGCCAAAATGTCAGATGTAAAAATATATAGTTCCAAATTTGTTTGCACAAATATTTTTGTTCATTTTAAGTTAAAAGCCCTTAAAACTATTCAATGTAACACAAACCATTTTCATACAATGTTCAAGGCACTGAAATTATTCAGTCTTAACCTTTTGAAAATAGCATATTTCATATTTGTAGCCAAAATAATGGCTACATACATTTCCACAAAAGTATGAGTGCTGAAACTGAAAGTTCAAATTTTTTCCAATATTCAAGAAAGATAAGGTTGTCCAAAATCATTGAACCATGACCAAATTCAAACTTAAACTGCTTATTCCTAAGATGTATCTATAAAATTTTCAAAGTGAAAGGGACATATCTCTGCCAAAAATCATCGAACCATGACCAAATTCCAACTTGACCTGACAATTCCTTTGACAAATCCATATGTCAAATTTGAGTTGAATATGTAACACTGTTGGGTAGATAATGAACAGAAACTGTAAATTTCATGTTATTTTCAAAGTGAAAGGGGCATTACTCTGCCAAAAATCATTGAACCATGACCAAATTCCAACTTGGCCTGGGCATTCCAAAAACATATCCATATGTCAAGTTTGAGTTGAATGTGTTGTACTGTTGGGGAGATAATAAACAGAAACTGAAAAATTTCATATTATTTTCAAAAGTAAAAGGAGCATAACTCTGCCAAAAATCATCGAACCATGACCAAATTCAAACTTGACCTGTATTTTTCTCATGACATATCCATATGTCAAATTTGAGTTGAATGTGTTGTACCGTTGGGGAGATAATGAACGGAAACTGAAAATTTCATATTATTTTCAAAGTAAAAGGGGCATAACTCTGCCAAAAATCATCGAACCATGACCAAATTCGAACTTGACCTGTATTTTCTCATGACATATCCATATGCCAAATTTGAGTTGAATATGTGCAACCGTTACTAAGATAATGAACGGAAACTGATGATGACGGAATGACAGAATGACGGAATGACGGAATGACGGAAGGACGGAATGACGGAAGGACGGAACAGGGTAACACTATATGCCCCGGCCATTACATGGCGGGGGCATAAAAAACAAAAGTTCATTATTCATCAATTTTTAGGGAGTATAATTCATCTATATTTATGGAGCATAATAATACATTAGAAACCTATGAAACAAGGGGATTTTGTCCGGGTAGTGAAGGGGATTTTGTCCAGCCTTGCAAAAACATGAAGGGGATTATGTCCACCCATGAAGGGGATTTTGTCCGGGTAGGCGAAGGGGATTTTGTCCGAAGGGGATTATGTCTGACATTCGTTTTTTACTGTTTAAGTGACGTTTCTTAGACTGTTTAAGTGATGTCCCTCATTCAATCAGTTAAGAAAATGATGAAAGCAAATTAAAATCTGGGAGTGACCTAGTCAAGTATTATACTGTTTTAACTTTTAGTGCTAAATTCAAAGAGGTTTCACATGTTACACTGTTTTAAAATCAAAGCACTGAAAGTACTGAAGTATACATTGCTTGATAATATAATCCATTTTTGACATCAAAGCCATGTTGATTTTAACCTACTGACCTCGAAAACAATAGGGTTCATCTTCTGACCAAGATCAATGTCCCTAACAAGTGATTCACATGCACCAAGGCTTTTTTCTTCAAAAGTTATTTATGAGTCAAGGAAGATGTAATGTTCCATCTGTGTATTGCTAGGACAAGCTGATAGATGAGCAATAAAGAAATCATTTTTTGAAACACCAGTTAAATGGACTGCAGTATAGAATATTGAAACAGTCATATTGAGTTTCAAATAATGCTATAGATAAAATACATGATCTGGTTTGAACTCTATACAAAGTCAATTAATTGAATCATCCTACAAGACTTAATTACCAAATTGGTTTAAACAATATTTTATTTCAGCAAATATATATATATATATTTACACACAATATATTACAATAAAATGCAAACAGGATTGATTAGAAAGCTAGAAGCTTTTTTTAGAAACTCTCTCCTTGAAATGAAACAATTGTTATTAATAATAACAATAATATGTAAACAAAATATTGTATGCTTGTAATTCTAAGAGTTCAATAATAATCCAAGTACAAAAATTATGAAAATGAAACTAAATAAATTAAGATAAACATTAAGACATTGATATACATTAAAAGAAAATTTAGCAAATAGTTTTTTTTATTTTATGAAAAAAAAAGAAAAAAAGGGGGGAATAATAAAATCGGTATAGAATAAGTTAGAGAGAGAGAGAGAAAGAGAGAGAGAGAGAGAGAGGGATGCTGTATGGGCTTATGTAGGGACATTTAATGGTCATTTCACCCACCATCTTGGGACATGGTTCGGCAAGTGGGGACAAAATATATGTCCAAACATAAACGGTTCTTATATTTAATAAAATTACGTATCCGACATTTTGCCGAAGTTTCCGAAAATGAGGACAGTAGTGCCCAGAAAACGTATCTCACTCTCACTCCCCATTTTATTACGGTCTTGACGGAATTTACTATTTTTGGGCGCTTAACTTATCCAAGATGGCGACGCGATCGATGAAAGGTTGTACACTTTATTTAAGATTTAATTACATCGCATTATGTTACTGTATAATTTAGATAATTACAGTTCAATCGAAAACTAATTTCATACACCAACTCTACGTGTGTGTTTGTATCTCTGGTCAGCTTATTCAATGTTGAAATGTGCCAATGTTTGTGATTGCGAGAGTTTTCGTCTCCCAGAATTCTCGAACCCCAGAGTTGTCGACCTCTAAGAGTTTTTGATCCCAGAGTTTTAGTTTTTTTGCAATACTGAAGTTTTAGAAGAACCACCTACGGCTATAAAACGGTTTCTATTATGATTACAGGACTTGCGATAATTGAGTAGATTTTTTTTGTTAATTTATGATAATTAAATATTTCATTAATATAAATAATTAATGTTTGTAACGGTTGGAAGCATTATACTATTGTGAACACATTAACCACGTCTGTGCCAGAGGGTCCATTTGACCATTTTATTTTCCTACTTTGAAGTTTCACGACTCCAGTTGAGTGAGAAAAAAAACATTGTTTTTCTTGCATTTCTTGGTTGTATTTTAAAGGAATTTATAAAAAAGAATACTTAAACAACCAAATATTTATTTCACAATTTTTAGCTGTTAACACTCATCAAATATAACAATACATACTTCACATAAACAGTTCTTTATTTGATTAAGTTTTTTTGACAAAGGTGCTATGAATAAAAACGCACTCATTTTTTGAAAAGGTGTTAATTGCGACAAACAACGTATAACAAGCAACACGTGTAACTTATTATTAAGTTTATAATATTTAAATTAAATTTATTAATCTTGTAATATATATATCATTACATAAAATATTTTACTTCAGAACACTTATATTAAGTTTTTAGCAAGTGAAACATATTTATTCATAATGACAAGTATAATAAAATATGGTAAATCTAAAAATATATAATATATAGTCACTTTACTGATTACCGTTGTTTACTAATTACCGGTGTAGTCCGACTATTCTGAATTTTCAATGTCAGTAAGCTGCACTTTGACTTTGTTAACCGTTTTGTGTAAATATTTTCTCCAATATTATCGGCAAAATTATGTACTTTTTGTTGGTTGGAAAAATGTTATAGTACTACCGAATGCAGACCACTATTAAAATGTTAACACACCGGTAATTGGTCAACCCAGTATACTGATTTGCGGGTACATCTGTATTTTGAAAAGCAAGTGTCATCTAGTCATAAGATTATTTCATCATATTTAATTAAGCTATCATATTTATTTTACCCCAAATGGAGCAGGGGTCAAAAACTCTCGACCAATTTCATCTCTATATGGGTCGAAAACTTAGGGGTTGAAAACTATCGTACATTTTCTAAGGGTCGAAAACTCTGGGAGTCGAGAACTCTTGATACCTCTTTAAGGTTACAAAGTGGTCAGGTCAGTGCTCGTCGTAAATTTAGAACAAATACTCCTGCAAAACTAAGACCAGTGATTTTTTTCGTATATATTACAGCCGAATACAGGCTGTTTCCCCTAGCCCAAAAATGCTATATTTTCCCTTAAATTTAACTAATATAATATTTTCCCCTTGAAATAAAATAGTCCAATATTACTATCACTTAACAGCATTGCAATGCATGAAATCATCTCTCATTATAGTCAACCTAGTGTGTGAACCTTGCCTGTTAATTTAGATGGTTAAATGTTTGGTTATATTTGACTGTTCTTAGTTTATTGTATGATTATAGATTTTCCCCTTTAAATGATATATTGCGCTATATATTTTCCCCTTAAAAAGACACAGGTGGTTGTGAAAAATCCAAACAAAATCACTGAAGACCATTTACTTACCAACTGATACATTCTATTTATTTACAAAAGTAATGTTAACAGCACCATTTTGAAGTTTACAAATGGAAAGAAAGATGATGCCACTTACTCAGGGCACACGGACACTTTAGGTCGTACCCTGGCCTTACTAATTCGGCTTATGGGATGACCCATTTTATAGACTGATATTTTATAGATGTCATCCCTCTAAGCCTTACCCATAGTTGCAATTTACTGTGTGGACAATATCAAAATCAAACCTTTGAAAAATGTAATAAAGACAATAAAACTCTCTTTTAAAAACATTAATGTTTATTAGCTCAACATATACTGGCATGCGAGCAGTTCCCGTACAGAAGCAGTACCCGTATTTTTCATTTAAACGCTTGATTTTTACTTGCAATCTTCAAAAATTCATTTCAAATCAAGCAGATGCATAAAAGAGACAAAATCTAAGTGTCAGTTCGGCAGTACGTATAAAAGTCTCATTTTAAATCACTTTCACCTGTGCGTTGTCAAAACGTGACCTTGTTTTCTCTGGGGGATTCCGTCTTTGCGCGCATGCGCTAAAATACTTACACGTGAGGCCTGTTAAAGGGTTTTCCACTAATACCACCTGTTTACAGATAAGTAGGCAATGTGGTGAAACTTGTTTAATTATCAGAATTTTGATCAATATTACTATATTAAATAATTTTATGGCTTTCATGCGTAAAATATCATGCATACAAGCATGCCATTGCATGAGAATGCGTTGGGGTAACGGTACCGGGTAATTGATACCAGCGTTTGGTCTACGCTCTATTTCCTGAATTACATCTATTTATCTCTTAGAAAATGGTCTGTTCAACAATTATAATTGAAAAATAGGTCCGATATAACAAAATTGTATAATTATAATGGGTTAAATTTTATGTACGGGAACTACTTCTCTTCATACAAAATAATGGATAATTTCGGTACCCCATATGAGGCCTCATAACTAAGGGTTATTCTATGTTTAGAACATGATGGAATTTCCATGATTTGTGTAACGAGCTGAATAGTGATGTGTAACATTAAAATTTTGGTGAGTGAGCGAAATAAAAAATAATGTTTAAGTAACTACGATTTTTGTACGGGAAATGCTCGCATGCCAGTATACTGAAAATATTGAAATTTTTAATATTAAAATAATAGAGACAAGCATAAATAACAGGAGGTAAAATTCACTATGACTCGTTTACGGTACCACATTTCGTTGATTTAAATGAAACAAATAGCTATATCAGGCTTCGCGAAACTGCTGAAAAATTTGCCTGACATTCGGTCAGACAAACTTTCAATTCTTGTCTGACCGAAAGAACTTTTGTCTGACCGAATTTTTTCCCCCAAATATATGTATATGGTAATACATTGGTGTTTTTTTTTTAAAGACAAAACATCTTTTAAAGATTTGCAACACAATTTTATTCCCTTAAATAAACATTAGTTTATCCAGATTAATGGACTCACAGGCGCTAGTCACATATTCAAATATTTTACATAACCAGTCTATATATGTATATAAAGATATATAGTAATTATAGCCCATATAAAACTTTAAAAAATTTGTTTCAAGCACCTGTGGATGGACTCTGTTTGGAAATCAAAACATTCATGATCTAAGCGGCCATTTTTCCATTTACCACAAAATCTTCTCTGCAGGCGCCTGGACTCGTATTACTTTTGTTTCGCTTTTAATTTTCTTCATTGGATAGTTTATGATTTTTGCCGGGCGTAAAAGCATCTTTTGATGGACTCTAAGGCATATTTTGTCAAATTTTGGTTGCAAATTATCATCTTATATGTCACTACATAATTACAAATTGTTTAAAAAAAATATTATATATATGTGTCTTTATAAATATGTCTTATTTCAACTTTGGAACTTGAGATTTGGTTCGATTGCTCTCGAAGGAACGACTTTTACCAGAATTTTTATTCAGTAGAGATAACATCATTTTGTTGAAACAAATTTGCTTAATGGTAGAAATTTATATCTAATTATAACAGAAAATCAACTTCTTTTTCGTATTTGTATGAGTGCAGAGTTGGATCAGGGCCAAGTTAACTCTTTACCCCAAGCGTGAGGCATCACTATCAAGAATTTTCATATTGAAAGTGATATATTTTAAATTTTCATAATAAAAGTCAATAAGACTTTTTAATATTGTTAGATGGATTTGTATCAAATTGTTCCATTGAAAAAATAGTTCTTGCTGCATTAATTTTTGTCATTATTTTCCAAATCGTTGCGGCCCAAAAATTAGCTATTCATTTTTTTAATAGTCGATCTCTTCAAACACAAAAAACATGTGCTATTTTGGTTTAAATTTCCTGATTGTATTTTTTTTTTTGGCAAGTATCATGGTTATACTATCATTTGAGAAATCTTAACGGTTACAGCTAATTCTATACGAAATGTTTTTGATAGGCATTTTCATGAGCGCCGCCATCTTTCAGATTCAGAGTCAACTCGTCCCCTGGTCAACTTGTCCTCTGGTCAACTCGTCACCTTTTTGGTCAACTCGTCCCTTGGACAACTCGTCCCCTAGTCAACTCGTCCCAAACTCGTCCCCTATATTTTATTATTATTTCTTTTTCATATATTTCATAAAATTATTATAGACTGTTAAAAATAATACATTATAAAAATACTAAATTGGACATATTTTGACGCTTTTTGTATGCGAATATTTTTGGAGTTTTTATTTGTTGTTAATTAAATTATATCATGACACGTGCCTTTGGTTATTAAAGCAAACACATAGTAATTTGAAAATAGGATTAAAGACACATTTGCCTCTGTGGTTGGATACGTATTTTATATATTTAAAGAACGTGTGTCTTTAATTTGAAATTATACAAATCGCTTTGAAAATAGTTGCCAAGGTTGTTATAAAATTTAATTTTCCAAATATAGAATTTTGTTTTTGATGGTGTGTGGTCAAATATATGAAAATGTTGAATTCATTACAATTAATACATTTCAATATGTTGACTTGTATTATACAAGAAATTCTGGAACTCGGTTTTATACAGCTCCTCTTTGAGATCAGTTTAAAGATTTATTTATGGAAATTTAATATTAATCTTTACTAATTATTAAATGGCAATTGAATATTTAGTAATTACTTTATGTTTTCAATTAGTTAATATCCAAGGCAAATATTATTGTACGGATTTTTTATTTAAAAAAATAATGAACAAGAAACATGGCAATGCCATGAAACCAGGTTTTCAATTATCACCATTGTAGATAAATATGTTGTATTTGAAATACAAATACAAGCAACAAACAATGTAACTATGTGCAATGTAAAACATGAATAATGTAGGAGGAATTGCCACTGAAGAAAGTGTTCACTATAATATTATGTATAAGGAAAAAAACAAAGGGCCATAACTTAGGTCAAAAACTATCCAATCACAAAACCCCGACAATATGTGCCAGGGTGCTTTGATGACAAAGCTTCTGTGAAAGTTTGAACAAAATCCGTTGAGAAATGTAGGACGAGTTCAGCACAGAAGAATTTGTTCACTATAATTATATATTGATAATTCTGTTATAATGAAAAACAAGTTACAAAGAAGACATGAAATAATATATCATATCTTTTTTTAAATTACCTCCAAAGATGATATGACCTTTGACTGCCAAATCAAGTTAAAATCATGTAAACAGGATTTTCAATGTTAATGTCAATGTGACCTTGACCTTGGAGCCAGCCATGCGGAACATGCTTTCTGCACGTCATCTTGATGTGGTAAACATTTGTCTGAAGTTTCATCAAAATTCTTCAAAGGGTTGAAGAGTTACAGAGCGGACAGGATTTTCAATGTTAATGTCACTGTGACCTTGACCTTGGAGCCAGCCATGCGGAACATGCATTCTGCACGTCATCTTGATGTGGTAAACATTTGTCTGAAGTTTCATCAAAATTCTTCAAAGGGTTGAAGAGTTACAGAGCGGACACAATTTCGTTTGACGCCCGAAGTTAAAATCATGTAAACAGGATTTTCAATGTTAATGTCACTGTGACCTTGACCTTGGAGCCAGCCATGCGGAACATGCGTTCTGCACGTCATCTTGATGTGGTAAACATTTGTCTGAAGTTTCATCAAAATTCTTCAAAGGGTTGAAGAGTTACAGAGCGGACAGGATTTTCAATGTTTAATGTCACTGTGACCTTGACCTTGGAGCCAGCCATGCGGAACATGCGTTCTGCACGTCATCTTGATGTGTTAACATTTGTCTGAAGTTTCATCAAAATTCTTCAAAGGGTTGAAGAGTTACAGAGCGGACACAATTTCGTTTGACGCCCGAAGTTAAAATCATGTAAACAGGATTTTCAATGTTAATGTCACTGTGACCTTTGACCTTGGAGCCAGCCATGCGGAACATGCGTTCTGCACGTCATCTTTTGATGTGGTAAACATTTGTCTGAAGTTTCATCAAAAATTCTTCAAAGGGTTGAAGAGTTACAGAGCGGACAGGATTTTTCAATGTTAATGTCACTGTGACCTTGACCTTGGAGCCAGCCATGCGGAACATGCGTTCTGCACGTCATCTTGATGTGGTTAACATTTGTCTGAAGTTTCATCAAAATTCTTCAAAGGGTTGAAGAGTTACAGAGCGGACACAATTTCGTTTGACGCCCGAAGTTAAAATCATGTAAACAGGATTTTCAATGTTAATGTCACTGTGACCTTGACCTTGGAGCCAGCCATGCGGAACATGCGTTCTGCACGTCATCTTGATGTGGTAAACATTTGTCTGAAGTTTCATCAAAATTCTTCAAAGGGTTGAAGAGTTACAGAGCGGACAGGATTTTCAATGTTAATGTCACTGTGACCTTGACCTTGGAGCCAGCCATGCGGAACATGCGTTCTGCACGTCATCTTGATGTGGTAAACATTTGTCTGAAGTTTCATCAAAATTCTTCAAAGGGTTAAAGAGTTACAGAGCGGACACAATTTCGTTTGACGCCCGCCCATCCGCCCAGCCGCCCATCCGCCCAGCCGCCCATCCGCCCATCCGCCCGCCATACCCCAATCTAATAACCAGGATTTTCAAAATTGAAAACCTGGTTAAAAAATAAATAAATACTAACTCTTTCAAAAGGCATGTATGTTTATACAACTCCTATGAGAATGGACCATAATATTACAATGAAATGCAATTTTTTAAAAATCAGAAACAATTGACAATTTCACAACAAACAAATTATCATGTTTTTAATTGACACGATCATTCTATAATGAGATCAATACGCACCAACATAAGTTTTTTAGCACTCCCAATTTCTGTTAATCTGTTGTCAGTCTTTAATCCATTCAGGGAGGAGGTAAAAAATCAAAGAGTTGGACCTAATTTTTAGTTTTAATTTTCATTAAAACTCCGATTAATTAAACATTAATTA